>NC_060885.1:26653631-26748631 GCF_014805685.1 Silurus meridionalis | reverse complement strand
TCACTCCATTTCTTGTTCTCCACATTTGATTGTGTTCAGCTGTGTTAACACGCTAGCCTAGCATGCTAGTTATTCTAGCTTGTATATATTGTGCTGCAGGTTTCCAGAAACCAAAGGCGTAACTCAACAATACAACATTGTTTGATGTTTTTTGTTGGCTTCTATAATTTAGTATTTGTGTGTGTGTGTGAATGAGAGTCATAACCTGTACACCCCCATACCCCCCACACACACACATTTACACACACACACACACACACACACACACACACACACACACACACACCTCCAGGAAATGCAGGAGCTTTCACACTGAAGTGATATCGCTGACTGATAGTACATAATGTACTGTGTGTGTGGGTAAATGTGTGTGTGAGTGTGATCATAACCTGTACTGCATTCTCAAGTTCACGGTCTTTTGTGGTAGACCATAGTCACTGTGTGTGTGTGTGTGTGTGTGTGTGTGTGTGTGTGTGTGTGTGTGTGTGTGACTGGTTTTTAATCCTCCTGCTCTAGCTGGGTACCTTTCCACACCCTTTTCCCAAACAATTCTCTCTCTCTATCTCTCTTTCTCTCTCACTCTATCTCTTTCTCTCTCTCTCTCTCTCTCTCTCTCTCTCTCTCTCTCTCTCTCTGTGTTTAAGAATATATCTCTAATGCATGAAAATGTGTTAGGGCATGCTAATGTCTGTTTATTAAGTGTGTGTGTGTGTGTGTGTGTGTGTGTGTGTGTGTGTGTGGAGTAAAGGGTGGAGTGTGTGACTGTGTGCTCAGGAATGAAGGGAGAGGTTCCCTGCAGCTGCATGTCCTAAATCACACTCTATGATAAAAAGGTACAGTAGATCCTCCACCCGTAACCGCGTTGCTGCTACAGACTTTACATACACGCAGTTTGGTTTTTGCGGTTTGGGACACGACTGCAGGACGCACGTCTCTTATGCTAACTGTGAAAGCTTTTGTTGTGGCCACTGAATGCTCGACTAGCCAGTAAACACCACTCGCTCCTGTGAACCAGCTGTTGCTATGGAACACCTTATGACCAATCACAATCCAAAATTCACTGTGGTGTTTCTTATTACTGATCGGTGGATGCATAGTTTAATTGTAAACATTTTCCTCCACTAGGTGGCGTGATGTCGAGTGGGCGTGAGTCAGTGGGCGATCTGGTTCCCCGGGACGTGATGGAGGTTTTTAACCAGGAACGACAGAGTAGGCGGGGCAAAAGATCCCGTAGACGGAACACCATTGGCCGCGCGTTCAGCTGGTTTAAGAGCCGGCGCAGAAAAACTCATCGTCTGAACAAAGACAACATCGACCTGCTCACACCTGGATTACCTGTACCAATCTCACTGCCTTCAACCAACACAGGTAAACACCTGTACCCGACACCTGTACCTACACCTGTACCTACACCTGTACCTACACCTGTACCTACACCTGTACCCAACACCTGTACCCAACACCTGTACCAACACCTGTACCAACACCTGTACCAACACCTGTACCAACACCTGTACCTAACAGCAGAAACACACATGAAACCACATTATTAAGACCCCCTACACCTGTACTCACTGCACACCAACACCTGTACTTACCTACACATCCTACCACATGACGAGACCCCCCACACCTATACTTACTGCACCTTAACACCAACACCAACACCTGTACTTAATAAACACACACCAAACTACATCTCCGAGACCCCCTCCCTCTGTACTCACTGTAGCCGATCAGACTGTAGACTGTATCTTTACAGATAAACCCCTGAAAGCTGGATAATACACACAAACAAAAATAGCACACAAACATGCCTGTTCAAATACCTCTCACTCCACCCAATAGTACATACCTCACCTACACCCAACAGAGGTAACACCTGCCCAGATGCTTTTAATTAATTACAAGACTAGTTGCACACATGAAACAGGTACACGTTTATGCTTTTACCATGAGAAGTTTTGTGTACAAATGGTCAAGTATTTTAATTAGCTTTTAACTGGAGTTTACCTGTGTTAGATGTTTAAAGGGGAGGTGGAGTTTATCTGTGTTAGATGTTTAAAGGGGAGGTGGAGTTTACCTGTGTTAGATGTTTAAAAGGGAGGTGGAGTTAACCTGTGTTAGATGTTTAAAAGGGAGGTGGAGTTTACCTGTGTTAGATGTGTAGAGGGGATGTGGAGTTTACCCGTGTTAGATGTTTAAAGGGGAGGTGAAGTTTACCCGTGTTAGATGTTTAAAGGGAGGTGGAGTTTACCTGTGTTAGATGTTTAAAGGGAGGTGGAGTTTACCTGTGTTAGATGTTTAAAGGGAGGTGGAGTTTTTCCTATGCTCGATGTTTAAAGGGAGGTGGAGTTAAACTGTGTTAGATGTTTAAAGGGAGGTGGAGTTAAACTGTGTTAGATGTTTAAAGGGAGGTGGAGTTTACCTTGTTAGATGTTTAAAGGGAGGTGGAGTTAAACTGTGTTAGATGTGTGGAGGGAAGTGGAGTTTACCAGTGTTAGATGTTTAAAGGGAGGTGGGTTTACCGTGTTCGATGTTTAAAGGGAGGTGGAGTTTATCTGTGTTAGATGTTTAAAGGGAGGTGGAGTTTACCTGTGTTAGATGTTTAAAAGGGAGGTGGAGTTTACCTGTGTTAGATGTTTAAAGGAGGTGGAGTTTACCTGTGTTAGATGTGTAGAGGGATGTGGAGTTTACCTGTTAGATGTTTAAAGGGAGGTGAAGTTTACCGTGTTAGATGTTTAAAGGGAGGTGGAGTTTACCTGTGTTAGATGTTTAAAGGAGGTGGAGTTTACCTGTGTTAGATGTTTAAAGGGAGGTGGAGTTTTCCTATGCTCGATGTTTAAAGGGAGGTGGAGTTAAACTGTGTTAGATGTTTAAAGGGAGGTGGAGTTAAACTGTGTTAGATGTTTAAAGGGAGGTGAGTTTACCCATGTTAGATGTTTAAAGGGAGGTGGAGTTTACCTGTGTTAGATGTTTAAAGGGAGGTGGAGTTTACCTGTGTTAGATGTTTAAAGGGAGGTGGAGTTTTTCCCTATGCTCGATGTTTAAAGGGGAGGTGGAGTTAAACTGTGTTAGATGTTTAAAGGGGAGGTGGAGTTAAACTGTGTTAGATGTTTAAAGGGAGGGTGGAGTTTACCTTGTTAGATGTTTAAAGGGAGGTGGAGTTAAACTGTGTTAGATGTGTGGAGGGAAGTGGAGTTTACCAGTGTTAGATGTTTAAAGGGAGGTGGAGTTTACCCGTGTTCGATGTTTAAAGGGAGGTGGAGTTTATCTGTGTTAGATGTTTAAAGGGAGGTGGAGTTTACCTGTGTTAGATGTTTAAAGGGAGGTGGAGTTTACCTGTGTTAGATGTTTAAAGGAGGTGGAGTTTACCTGTGTTAGATGTGTAGAGGGATGTGGAGTTTACCGTGTTAGATGTTTAAAGGGAGGTGAGTTTACCTGTTAGATGTTTAAAGGGAGGTGGAGTTTACCTGTGTTAGATGTTTAAAGGGAGGTGGAGTTTACCTGTGTTAGATGTTTAAAGGGGAGGTGGAGTTTTTCCTATGCTCGATGTTTAAAGGGAGGTGGAGTTAAACTGTGTTAGATGTTTAAAGGGAGGTGGAGTTAAACTGTGTTAGATGTTTAAAGGGAGGGTGGAGTTTACCTTGTTAGATGTTTAAAGGGGAGGTGGAGTTAAACTGTGTTAGATGTGTGGAGGGGAAGTGGAGTTTACCAGTGTTAGATGTTTAAAGGGGAGGTGGAGTTTACCCGTGTTCGATGTTTAAAGGGGAGGTGGCGTTTACCTGTGTTAGATGTTTAAAGGGGAGGTGGAGTTTACCTGTGTTCGATGTTTAAAGGGGAGGTGAAGTTTACCCGTGTTCGATGTTTAAAGCGGAGGTGGAGTTTACCCGTGTTCAATTTTAAGGGGAGATAGAGTTTACCTGTGTTAGATGTTTAAAGGGGAGGTGGAGTTTACCTGAGTTAGATGTTTAAAGGGGAGGTGGAGTTAACCCGTGTTAGATGTTTAAAGGGAGGTGGAGTTGACCTGTGTTAGATGTTTAAAGGGGAGGTGGAGTTTTTCCCTGTGCTCGATGTTTAAAGGGGAGGTGGAGTTAAACTGTGTTCGATGTTTGAAGGGAGGGTGGAGTTTACCTGTGTTCGAAGTTTAAAGGTGAGGTGGAGTTTACCCATGTTCGATGTTTAAAGGGGAGGTGGAGTTTACCTGTGTTCGATGTTTAAAGGGGAGGTGGAGTTTACCTGTGTTCGATGTTTAAAGGGGAGGTGAAGTTTACCCGTGTTAGGTGTTTAAAGTAGAGGTTGAGCTTATTCTTGAATGTGGAGGAGGAGCTCCTGTGTTGTGGTGATCACATCATCTCTGTTAGCTGGATGGTATTGAAGAACAGGTGTTGCTGGTGTGGGTGCTGTGAGGTTATAAAGTGGTTTAGGGTCTTTCTACATTGTGGAATGTGTAAAGTCAAAGGTGCTGAGTGACACCTGGTCCATGCAGTAAGTGCGGATGAAGTCATTTGAAATAGAATTTTATATTTTTATTTGTATACAGTACATTCCAAAAGTCCCTCCGCAGAGACAGATTTAGTACGTGGAAATTTCAAGCAGCTTTTCCAAAGGCAAGAAAACCACATCGCGATACTGTGCAAGATGTAATAAATAAATACACCAGTGAGAATAATTGAGTTTCATTAAACAAATAGTTTCCTATAACCTATTCTACACCGCCAGTGTGGAGAAACTCTGTTTTGAACGAATTGTATTTGTATTACAATTACAAGAATATGGCAATTAAATTAACTATTTGGGTTTAGTTTTCACCAATATTCTTGTATGTAATTTCAGAAATAAAAATGTAAATTTTTCTTAAAGTTCATTAAAAAAATCTCTTCAATTTATTATTGCTCTTTAATAAAGAAAAAGTACTTCTTATCCGATTAATGATTTATCGATGGAAAAATTGTTAGAACATTCTATTACTAAAATTATTGATAGCAGCAGCCCTAATGTGGATAAAGATTCAGAAAAAATTTCACCAATCTGCTCCTGTGAAAGTGATCATAGATCACAGATCATGGAAAGTGAAACTTCAATCTGTCACAGGGTTGTTGGATTTATTCATGCATACTAAATATATTTACTATTAAAAGCTCCTTTCTTTTCACATTTGTTATTTATGGCCTTACCATAAAGAGCTTTTATATTAACTTATTGAGAGAAAACCGGTGTGCAGGAGAATAAAAATGTTCTGAACTTCTCCACTGTTGATTGTGAGAACTTTTTGGACTGTGGTGTTTTCTGAAATGTGGTGTTTTCTGGAAAGCTCATTCTCTTGTCCTTGTAAGATCCTGAACTGTTATCGCAGTTCTGCTGTGATGTTTCAGGCTGTTGAACTGCTCCGTTCTGCTGCACTGCAGAAAGCTAACCTGGAATGTTCTGGAACGTTGGCCTGTTGTGGTGTGTATGCAGCTCTGGCCTTGGGGTTTTTGGAACACCCTCTTTGCATCTAAGAAGTTGGGATGGTTGAGTGTGAAGTGTCATTTTGTTCTGGAACCCTGAGCAGGTACCTTCAGGATGTGTGAAGTGCCGATGAGAGATCTGCAGCGCAGGAAAACCCGGCACACAGGAGCCATAACATAGAGAACACATGAACCGCATTTAAGTGTTTGTCACCACGGCACAGTCTCACAGACACACAGCGACTGCATTCAGATATAACACACACACGTGCGCGTGCACTTTCCACAGCACGAGCGGGAATGCTGGTTTCTGTTTGTTTAAACACCCAGACAACAGAACGTTCTGGTTTGTGATTTCCCACAATGCCCTGCGGCATGTTTGCTTTCTGTGGGTGTCACTTGAACAGTGTGACTCATCACTGTGACCTTCGACCCCTCCAGGATTCTCTCTTTCGCTCTCTCTCTCTCTCTCACACACACACACACACACACACACACACACACACACACACACACACAAAACCTGCCACAAGCTAGACTTGTGCACCGAGTTTGTCGCGTCTGATAGGTATTTCCATTCGTATTCAAACAAATTGTCACTTTTCGATTCTGTTATTTTAAATCAGCAAGGTCAGTAAAACCCCACTATCACTAAGCCCAACACACACACACACACACACACACACACACACACACACACACACACATTTGTAAGGCAGTGTGTGAGCAAAAGGGTGTTAACGTGTTCCTGCGGCTTTGCCGAGACGTGACTCTCCTGAATGGGAATGTAAACCTTGAGAGGTTATAAGGAATTTCTCCTTGAACTCTGTGTGTGTGTGTGTGTGTGTGTGTGTGTGTGTGTGTGTGTGTGTGTGTGTGCCTTATCACCTCATTGCTGTAACTCTGGTAGCTTTTAGAAGAACAACGCCTTAAAATCTGTCTTAAATAGCTTCATGCAGGAGGCACAAAATCTGTCTGCACTACCACACACACACACACACACACACACACACACGCACACACACACGTACACAGCCACACCCAACCCTGCACACACACATACACAAACATACAGTTGCATACATAGCTTCAAGAACAAAATGCACCGTCTCTAATCAGGACTATAATGATTCATACCAATAAAGCACTAAGCTTAGATTACTGGAGGTATATGCGTGTGTGTGTGTGTGTGTGTGTGTGTGTGTGTGTGTGTGTGTGTGCTGCAGAAGGGCTTTGATGTTTGTGCATTAGTGTACAGACTGTATAATATTTAAAAACCCACCAAGAACTTGAGCTTGATTGTGATTGCAAATGCGAGAAGCTCAGAACATAACACACACATGCCAAGTTCTTCTGGGTTCTACCTCTGCTCTTAGTCCAGCACAGAACCTGTGTGTGTGTGTGTGTGTGTGTGTGTGTGTGTGTGTGTGTGTGTGTGTGTGTCTGTTTGTCTGTCTGTCTGCTCTACTCTGTTCGTATAAGGCTTGTGGTTTAGGGATCAGGGTAACTGAGCCGTCGTGATCTAGAACCCGCGGCTGATTGTTTCGAGAGAATTTTGCGCTGATTTGTCAAAGATGCACTCTAGAACACTGATCTGTCATGTTCTAGAGTAACAGGCTGTTGTGTTTTGGGGTTAGTTTTTGTGGTTCTAAAGGGCCACAGTGTAGCATTAAAGCATTCTAGTTTGTGTTCCACAACTGAGCTGTTGTCCTTTTGCACTTCTCTTGTTGCAGTCCAGAGCCCTCCAGAACGATTATTTAGTTTTTTAAGGACTAGAAGTCGGGTTCTAGAATTTGTTATTGCATTTCAGAAGGCTCAAGTGGTTAGGTGTAACGGTGCTCTAGAATCCTGTTCATTCTGGATTGATGATGCTTGGTGCTGGGAAATGATCTGTAGAAGTGAAAATAGAAAATAGAGTAGAAGTGTGTGTAAACAGGAAACTCAGACAGGCTCAATGCAGTTCCATGCAGTTATATCACACAGATCAGCACCGGATCTACCCAAGTGATCTAGGGTTCTAATTATCTCCGAGATCTGCACAGGCAGTGACATAATGTACAGGAACACAGTTGGTTCTGTAGTGTTTCAGGTTTATCTCCAGACTCATACATGCAGCACAGACTTTACACTGTATATCTACTGTTCTAGAACCAGGCACCTCCTAGAACCCTGGTTATTTTTTGTTTGTTCCGTTGTTCACAGCAGAGCACTGTGAGAGCCTCGAGCTATGTTGCAATGTGTGTAATGTAAATAAGGGCGCAACATGTTCTGCTCAAACACAGCCACGGAAATCAAACACAGTACTTTTCAGAAGTTCTGCGATGAAGCAAACGTGTGTGAGAGATGTCTGTACACAGAGTTATATAATTTATAAGCCACACCTACAGTACAGCTCCTAATCCTATCTGCTTAGAGCTGGTTACAATACACTTATTGGGGTGCAGGTAGAGGGGTGCCAAAACTTTGTGCAAAGTAACAGATAAGCAGTCAGTCATTGTTTCTGGTTAGATTTTAACACCCTGCTTGTTATTAATGAGTGTGATTATTAGTGTGCACTTCTAGTGTATGTAGTGAACAAGGTCTGTGAGCAACAACCAGTTCTTTACTGTGTGTGTGCAGGAGAGAGTGCTGACGTTAATCTAAGAGTGACGCCATCACTTATTGACGAATTGGTTTTTTAATCACTGAGTGCTCAGCTGTGTGTGTTTGATGTTCAGGCCTGAGAGTCACAGCATGTCAATGATCAGCCAGAGCACACACACACACACACACACACACACACACACACACACACATGTCCAGCATCCTGTGTTTGACTTTTGACTTTATTAATCTCCATCCTGTAAAACAGAAATCCCTTCCTTTAGGAAATAAGCGCTGCAGTGTGAACAAAAGGCGATCTCAGGTGGAATATAAACATGTTGACGGTGTGATGGTGTGAGCGTGGTGTTGCGTGTCTCGCTCCAGTTCAAACTCATTTGTTTTCCCTAAACACTGCCCAAGGAAGCTATAATATGCAAAAGAAAAAGCCTGTAAGGGAAGATCCGGTCTGCGTGTGTGTGTGTGTGTGTGTGTGTGTGTGTGTGTGTGTGTGTGTGTGTGTGTGAGTTTACATGCAGACTATGTTTCAATGTGTGTGGGTGTGTGTTATTCCAAAGTTTCACACACACACACACATTCCCACACACACATTCCCACACAGACTAAGTGTGAAGTCGGAAAACCAGTTCCATGATCCACAGTACACACTCTGACTCCAAAACCACAACACACACTTTAGCTCTCGGCTAACATCACCATCAAGAATAGAGAATCAGGTACATAAGAACACTCGCATTGCTAAGTGGATTCTTTAGCAGCGTGACCAGAGCCTTCGGGTCATGGTGAGCATGGCTGAGCTGTACATTTCACTTTTAATTCGTTCTTTGTTTAGGTAAGGGGAAATTCCATGGAGCGTCCGCCAAGCCGCTGTGAATTACATAATAGTGCACAAAAATCAATAAATAATCATTAATAAAGTTTTAAAGTAAATATTAACAACTCATCACTGAGAAACTATATTCAGTATAAAAATGGATCAAGGCTTTTGTGTGTGTGTGTGTGTTTTGTGTGTGTCTCCCTATAACTGTATCTCTGTGTCCCGGCTCACTCTGTCTCACTGTATCTCTGTGTTACATTGTGCCTCTGTTTCTCTCTATCTGTATTTATCTCCAATTACACACACACACACACACACACACACACACACACACACACACACACACACACACACACACACAAAATTTAGTGAGTCAGTGTGTGTGGTGGGGAGGTATCTATTTAGAATCACTGTCTTTTTACAGTGTATCTGTACTGCAGTGAAGCTCTGTGTTGTTTCACACTTGATCACTGACACTGGACTATTTCCTGCTCCAGGTGTCTGCAAGTCTGTGCAGGTTCAGATTGTTTTCTTTTTCCTGCAAATGTTCCTCAGAAGCTGTTCCTTATAGGGGCTGTGTGTGTGTGTGTGTGTGTGTGTGTGTGTGTGTGTGTGTGTGTGTGTGTGTGTCCATCCATGACCTAGCAGACATAACAATCTCTTAAGATCTCTCTCACACACACACACACATACACACACATAGATATGCATTCCTGTGAACTGTCAGACCTCAAATCATGACATCATTCACCATGACATCATTCACTGTGGGTCTAATCCAGTGTCTGATCTCTGAGAGTGGTCAATCTGTTTCAGCTGCATGCACTCATTAACACATGGTTAAGAGTGATGAATGAACATCTCCAGAGGCCTGGTACAGCTCAGAATCAAGCCTGAATCCTGTTTTACTTTTATACATGTTATTTCCCTGCTATTCATTTCCTCTGCGTTCTTCTTTATCTCTGGCTCA
This sequence comes from Silurus meridionalis, assembly GCF_014805685.1. Lineage (NCBI taxonomy): Eukaryota > Metazoa > Chordata > Actinopteri > Siluriformes > Siluridae > Silurus > Silurus meridionalis. Next base: position 26,738,793 of record NC_060885.1, on the reverse strand, counting down.
GCAAACACCTGGAGCCTGAGTGGAGAGAGGGCGAGTCAGGACAAAATGGAGTTTGTGCAACATGTGTGTTCATGCTCACCCGAACAGGGAGTGAGAAAAGTGAGACTAAGAGGGAGACATGTACAGAGGGAGAGATACATGAGGATAGAGAGAGCGAGAGAGAGGATAGAGACACACATAGTGAGCGAGAGAGAGAGAGAGAGAGAGAGACATGGAGACAGAAAATAAAGAACAGCAGAGACACAAGGCAGAGAGAGCATTGTGATGTTCTGTGAAACAGGAAAAGAGAGACACACTGAAAGGGAGAAAGAAATACAGAATGACAGAGAGAGAGAGAAACAGAGAGAGGAAAGCAAACAGACAGACAGACAGAGACGGACAGAGGGGAAACAGTCAGACAGAGACAGACAGAGAGAGAGAGAGAGAGAGAGAGAGAGAGAGACAGTCAGCTAGATACAGACAGACTGAGAAAAAGACAGTCAGCTAGATACAGACAGACAGACACAGAGAGACAGACAGACAGAGAGATATAGGGAGAGAAAGAGAGACAGACAGACAGAGAGAGATATAGGGAGAGACAGACAGACAGAGAGAGATATAGGGAGCGAAAGAGAGAGAGAGAGAGAGAGAGAGAGAGAGAGAGAGAGAGACAGTCAGCTAGATACAGACAGACTGAGAAAAGACAGTCAGCTAGATACAGACAGACAGAGATATAGGGAGAGAAAGAGACAGACAGACAGACAGAGAGAGATATAGGGAGAGACAGACAGACAGACAGAGAGAGATATAGGGAGCGAAAGAGAGACAGACAGACAGACAGAGAGATATAGGAAGCGAAAGAGAGACCGAGAGAGATATAGGGAGAGAAAGAGAGACAGACAGACAGTGAGAGATATAGGGAGATATAGGGAGAGACAGAGAGAGACAGAGACAGAGAGAGAGAGAGAGAGAGAGAGAATAAGACATATTGTGGGTGTTCATGCCGGTTTTCTCTTGAATGCGTGTGGGGCTCTGTGATGGTTTTTCCTGGATGAGGAACAGCCCCAAGCAAAAATTAAGGAAAAACCAGATCAATATTTTTGGGTCATGTTTCCTAAGATTCTGAGTGATTGTTATTAATCTGTAAAGAGAACGCTGATATTTAGTTGGAAAAGTGTAAATCTATGTAAGATTTCACTTTTAACTTGACCAAACTGCTCTTATAGCTGCTTCTAGGTGCTGAGTCACTTCCTGTTTATTAAGAAACATGTATAAAATGAGTAACTGAAGTATGCTGACAGTGTCGGTGTCTGAAGTGTTTAAATGTTGCTCCTTCTCTTACACCACATTGTGAAACAGTGCTTGTGCTTTATATTGGTCAGGCAGGAGATGATGAATCACTTTCAATCCCCTTTAAACTATCGGCTGTGTCTGAAACGTTGTGCAACAGGATTTTTCAACGAGCTGCGATTCAGTTGCGCCCTTTAGTGGTGGTTAAACTCTATTTATTCTACAAGCAGAAATAACTTAACAAGACTTTTTCCACCTGTAAGATATACGTTTATTTCAAATAATACAAATGTTATATTTATTTGGTAATGGACTTAATGGTTAACAGGTGATTGTTTTTAATGATATGTGTAGTGGAAACCGTTGATTTTCTGTGATGCATATAATACTGAGTACTACATTAATGCTAATGATCTAGATGAGATAAATCAGTTATTAAACGTTCATAAATACTTATTAATTTGTTTGTGATTAAGAATATTTTTTACCATAGAGAAAAAGTTTTTAATACTCTCCTTTCTCCCTCTTCCTGTCTGTCTCTTTCTCTGTATACCATAAAGTGGTAGGTGAGACATCATGTCCTTTACAGCACTTCCAAAAGAATGTGTTTATTGAGGGAAATCAACCAAAATACGTACAGGATTTGCACACAGAGGCTGAGGAGGGTCGGAAACTCCTGCAACAAGATGGTATGTCCTCATGAAGTGCTGTAGGCAACATGGAACTGCTGAAGTGTATTTATTATATTGACTATACTGCACTACAATCTGCCTTTTAATTTTAGATAATATTTTTTTCCATTCTCCAGAAAACAGGATTGGTGTGGACTTTCAGGATGACCAGAGCATCATTGTACGTATCTTACTGGCAGTATATCAGATGAAATGTGTGTATAAAAACATCACCATTCGTTAGTTTTAAGAGTTTTCCTTACGTGGACAACATTCTTTTCCATGCAGTCAACAGTGACTGCTCGCACGGACGACGATATGAGCTTCAGCGAACTGAGAATGTCAGAGTCTGAGAGTACAGCTGCTGATACGATCTCCACACGTTCCATTACTTCCTACCAGTCTTCACGTTCTGGACTCACACGGCAAGGTACAACCTTGTGTACAAGATTGACTTCATTTCATTCTAGTTTATAATGCCAAGGAGGGTATGTATGGGAAAGTCAAACAAAGCTAAGCTAAATTTGACCTAGAATAATCTTAATCCTTTATAATGGTGTAATTTAACCATTGGTTCAGTAGTGTTTATCTTCTTGTGTAACCTTGTATGCAGGCTCCACCTTCAGGCCACTGAAAGAGGACAAGAAACATGGCAAGAGTAAATCAAGGGGAAAAAAGATGGGTATGTTCAAAGGAATACCAAGACATGTACAGAAAGAACTGGGTATGTTTTTTATTTAAGCAAAAAACTTTACAAATAAAAATAGTTTAAATTTACAAAGTAATATTTTTTTTTTTTGCCTTACTAATATATATTGTGGCTCATTTCCCAAATCAAGGGCTTGACCGAGCTGCTTGGACAGCATCCCAGTTCACTGATGCTCAGCTATCCAACGGAGGCGTAAGCATTTCTACAGTCATTCCCACTCTGGATAGCATATCCGTTGCCTCAGTCCCAGATGGAGTAATAATGCACCAGCAGAGCATGACCAGTCTTCAGATGGACAATAAACCACAGCTCCCTCTACAGGACGAGCAGCATGATGATCTCACTCTCCTTTGGCAGATCCATTCGTTTGATCCACAGAGGCCGAATTCACTAGCTGTTCCATGGATGACCACGTCTGGCAACTTAGTCTCTAACCAGGTCATGTATGTCTCCCCTGAGGCCACATACATGTCCAAGATCATCCCAAATGCGATACTTCCTCCATCTGTGGACGTGGTTGAACTAAGCCGCAACAGAAGTCGCAGCAGCGTTCGCATGGTGAGTAAGAGCAGCCTGGTATCGGCCAGTCCAGCTCCATCAAGAGCCTCATCCCGGGCATCCTCAAGGATGTCCTCACGGGCTCCATCACTGATGTCCTCAAGGGTCTCTTCTCGGGCTTCCACCTATCGGACTGCTACTCTCTCTGAGTGTTCTGGCTGGAGCCACTCATCATCATCAGATACACTGGTCTCTGATTCCTCCACTATTTCTAGCAGCAGCACTCCTCGAGTGGCCAGCAGGACAAGTGAGGCAGAGGACACAGATGGACCTTTTGTGGCCAGAAATTATCCTGGTGCCCAAAAAATCTCTTTTAAGCCTGTGCAGTTTAATGGTAACATCCAAAAAGAGCAAGCTTGCAAGCCAGGATCCACAGATCCTATTAATCGCAGCCTATCAGTGATGAAAAAGAGCAAGAAACCACCGCCTCCGCCAAGTCGTTCATACTCGCTGCATTCACGTATACATGCAAGGACAATTGCTGAGAAAAAATCTATGGAAAATGCGTCTCCGAAAGTCGAATCGCCCTACAGCACCTATAAAAGTCAGAATGGCAACACCTCAGTTAAAGAGAACTTGACAAGCCAAAGAGCAGTGTTAGCAGAACTACAGTTAAAGAATGGCCAGATCCATGCAGGCAACATACCCTATTCATACCCTAAAGGAGAGAGACAAAGGAATAATCTCAAGCATTTTCTACCTTCTATTAATAGTCTAACTGCTAATGGTATGGTTGCTTCACCAGCTGTGAAGACTCTTATGGTGCTCCTTGATGTCCCAGATCCTCCCAAAATTCTAGCTCCACCTCCACCTCCGCCTGAGACATGGGCGCACAATCAGCAAACCTTTGAACTACTGTGCGGACGTGGACCAGTGAACTTTGAGCGTTGGGCCCAAAAGAGAGGTCTGAAGGTTACAGTTCCAGTCCAGTTGGTTCAAGGGAAAATACCTGCCACAAATCAAGCAAGAAATGTAATGAAGGACAATATAGCAGCACCTCAAGAATATATGACTACTCCTACAAAAATATCTGTTGAGGTTCAACCACCTCATGGGACGTTTCTGACTTTACCCGGACTTACCCATGTATGTCACTCCCCATCTCCTTCCCCACCTCCTGAACATATACCTCCTCTGCCCCCAACAGACCCAGTTATTCCTTTAAAAGAAGATTCTGCCCAGTTTCAAGAACCTATTGATGAGGTCATATTTCCACCTCCACACCCTTTGTTCCCACCACCCCCACCTCCAACAATGGTCCCCCACCCACATCTACCAGGTGGGCAGGATGAAACAGACCTTCCCATGCCACCTTCTCTAAGATTTTTATTAAATGTGCCCCCAGTATCACAGGATGCAAAGCCTTTAGCATTAGAGGAAGCTGCATCTTCTCTGGCTCAGAAAATCCCACCTCCTCCAGCATTCGCCCCTGCTCCACCAATGATCCCACCTTCTCCACGAGCAATGCAACCTCCTGTAGTGACAGTCCCATCACCTCCAACATCAAAAACTCCTCCTCCACCAGTAGTAGTCCCTCCTCCACCACCAGTAATCCCTATACCTCCTCCACCAGTAATCCCTACTGCTCCACCACTGATCTCTTCTTCTCCTAAGGGATTCCCAACTTCTCCAAAGCAAACCCCTCCGGACGTATCCTTAAAACAAGGTCAGATCACAACCAAACCCTTTTATGTTCTTCCACCACCACCCTTACCCACAGATCTTAAGAGAGAAGTTAAAGCCATCACAACTGACAAACAGGAAAAACAGCCATCTCCACCAACCTCCCACACCATTACAACCACAGAGGAGAGTCCTACTCCAATGATTACACCATCCTTGTTACAGAATGTTCGTCTCAGGTCAATAAGGTCCCATGTGAACCAGACAGAAACTCATAGTGGACTTCCAAAGCAAAAGCATCAGACCAATCAAGAGGCACCCCAAAAGCCAATTAGAAGGTCTTTAATTTTCATTACACCAGAGGTTCCTTCACAATCAGCTCCAGATCAAAAGGATAACACACTACCCGCTAACACTGTACAGGAGAATGAGGGCACTAGTTTGTCATCAGACCTCCAACCCAAAGCTGAAACAAAGGTACTCTTGTCTGGAACTGATAACCAGGTTCCACCAGACGTAATACCGGAACCCATCAGCCTAGTCAGCATTAGGGACCAAAAACCTCAAGAAGTGAGCAGTGCAACCATCAGTGAACCTGTGTCTGCAGATCCTGAAACAAAGATCGAAGTGCAGGACATCCAAAATGCACCACCTGAATCATCAACTATTGTAACCCCTGCTGAACCAAAAAATAAACCGACTGACAATGACATGAAAGAAAATCTAAATAACTCCTGTGAAACAAAAGACAAGGTTCAACCAGAGCAAGATGTTAAAAATCCAAAGCCCCAAACTTTAATACCCAATTCTCCTAAGTTAAATCCTGCTCAAAAATTAGCTCCACCTAGCGTTCCTTCTTCCATGTGCCTCCAGGAGGTTATTAGGCGGAAAACTGCTGCCATGTCGTCCCCAGACAACCAATCAAAGCGCTTGAGTCTGCTGCATTCCCCTCCTCTGTCTGCAGGGCCCATCTCGCCCACGTCCACAGCAAACTTCATCTTCTCTAAAAACCCAAAGAAGGTGATGATAGAAAAACCTCCTTCATCTCCAGAGTCCAAATTAGATCTGAGAAAGACCCTGGTGCACGAGTTGAATTCTCTGTCTCAAACATCCAGACCTGCTGCTGATCTCCGGAATGCAAAAGCTAAAGTCCCTCCTCCGGTTGCCAGGAAACCCAGTACTAAGAGTGAAAACATTACCCATAATTCTTCAGAGAGTCACGTGGACACTGAGCATGTGCAAACTGCTGGTCAGTGAGCACAGCTAGAGGGGGAAAAAAGGTATGGTCTGGTGGCTTTTGTTTTCATCCATAAATCACATTTAAAACAAATAGAAAATTAATTTTTTACTCAGGTTTATAATCTGTGTTCTCTGGCAGGTGACGGACGATTCAACGACTGGGATCTGAAATTCCTTGCGCACTTTCCTGCATGTGTCTGTGTCTGTGTGTGTGTGTGTGTGTGTGTGTGTGTGTGTGTGTGTGTGTGTGTGTGTGTGTGTGTATTTGTTTACCAGGAAACTGAAGTGACAAGGCTCTCTGAGAGAAAGCTTATTGAATGGTAAAGTGCAGAAAACAACGATGAAGTGGGGGAAGGAGGAAAGTGTAGAATGATGAAGAGGAAGAAATATAGGTATGGATAGAATTAATAGAGGAAGTAAAACTGATAAGAAAAGAAAAGGACATCGAGAAAGGAACAAACACGTTGGATTTCTGTATTTGTAATACAGCAGAAAAGCTTTTAGGTTTGTTTTTGGGTTTTTTTTTTCTTTTGTTTTTTTTGCAGAAGGTGTTGGTCTTTAAGACATTAAGAAAATTTCTGATGTATATAATTTCCAATGTACAGATTTAACTTTCTGCCCAGAACAAATTTAAACAGGTCTATTGACTGGACCTCCTTTAATTATGTTTGATTTTTAATATATGATATTTCTTTGTGCACTACTATCCTGTATTTGGGGAAATCACTGAAATAGGACCTCTATCATTTCCTGAATTACTGCTGTATTATTAAAAACATTTTTGTCTAACTTATTGTTTAGAAAAGAGTGATCCGATGTTCGTCTGAACGCTAGCTTCATCTCTGGTCCAGTCTCGTTTAACTGCTTATCTTTTGCTTTATTGTCCTTGTGATGATTTGAGTTGATAAGTATATCAAATATATTTACAGGAAGCAGTATAGCATGTTTGATGTTACCATTTATAACAGGCATTGTTACGTAGCCTGAAATCGCTTTTGTTGAAAGAACAGTATGGTAAGCACCTTATAATCACCACTGACCTACACACTGGATTATAAACAGGTCTTTCTTCAAAATGATCAAATATTAAACACATGCTGAGGCATGCATTTGTCTGTCTGTTTGTATGAAAATGTATACAACACTGCTGCTGAATTCTGCATTGTGATTGGTCAGAAAGTAGTCATTAATTCTCTATGTGACAGTAGTGCAGGTTGATAGTAACTGATATGTTATGGTTTCTACGGTAATGGCTCATTCACAGGGATGTGTACAGCACACATTCCGCATAAACCTGTTTTCCTTGACTGATGAGTGCCAGAAAGTCATTGTGTGTGTTAAAGTAAAATACTGCAAACACATGGGTAGAGGACTGGCAGGAAGTGCTGACAAATTAAATGTGCAAGTTTTCTCCATTTAATATGTTTTTTTAAATTTAAATATATTTACATTTTTTTATTTTTTTTACCATCAAAGCCACCACACGACCCCCTAAAACCTGGAAATATGAAATTTTTTAATTTTACTGAAAATAATTTATCGTGCTGTTCTATGTAAGTATCCAGTCAATCTGCATTGAGCAGTGAATTTGGAAAGTTCTTTGTAGAAATGGGGAAGGCACGGCTACGACACACTTCCAGGATCATCTCTGCTTATAAAGCCAAGTTTATGTTTATTTGAAATAATTCTGTTCCTGAGCACTGCCAAAACCAAAACAAATACACACAAGAAATATGACCAGACATATTTCTTCACAGCTTTATATTAATTTCGGATAAAAAATTGTGTTAGAGCTTTAAAGCTTGTGTACAACCCCTGCTTCTAAATACTCTATTTGCATCTATATTACTGTGTTCATGAGCTGCTGGATGGATCGAGGAGTGTTAGAGCGAAAAAACGCTGTTGTTTAAGATTATGGCCACATGACGGCGCTGTGGGGCTGCTGATCTGCTGTGTCAACTCGGAACCAGATTTACGGCCACACCACAGTAATTTGCCATGATCTACAATTTCTATTCATTCACATACATGTCATCATTTTTCATGTAAACACAAATTAGTTCCTGTTCTTGCTATTGTTATAGACAGTCACCAGTCTCTTCATTCTGATGTCTGATGTCTACGTCTGACTCTGACAAAGTACTGACACTGTAAATGTCCCTGTAAATGATGTGTTGCTAAAGAAATGGTATAGATTTCTCACTTCTAAGGTAAGAACATTGCAGCATAATCTATGTCCTGCACCTGGAACAAGCTTGAGAAGCTCCTCTCACTTGGTCTATAAGACAGGTCATGAGAACAGATTTGATGGCCCCACACACTTGAAGATCATTTCCAATACACTGGATGTATAAAAGGGGTGTGGTGGCTCACCTGCTTCAGCTGAGGCTTTAACTATATTCTGTAAAATGGAAACTGAACCTCCAGAACTATTGGCTCAGTTAACTCTACCTAAGTCTAAACCTGAGTTTAAACGTTCATGCACTTGAGTTGATCTTCTTTATAAAAGTACAAAGAAGCAAATAAATAGCTCAGGTGAGGCAGTGGGTGGTTCAGTGAGTAAACAATGTAAACATCAGTTCCTTTAGTAAAAGCTTTTGCTACACGTATATATATATATTATTACAGTAATCCCTCAGATTTCTATGAAGCATGATAACTTGCCAGGCCCCTATAATATACTGTATACCTATACTTCACTTAATAAAGCTAATATTTTACAGAAATCACACACTTAATGCAAAACTAAAAAACAACAACTAATAAACACATGTAGTGTTTAATATTAAAACAAATAGATTCAAAGAAATGAAAAGTACTGTACTGTATACTGCGTTGAAACCATCTTTTTCTGGCTTAAAATTCTTCTGAATCTGCTGATGTCCCTGTTTGTGGTTCTAGTGCTAGCTGTACTACTTGTACTCTCCCTCACCTTTAGACGCAAATTTGTTATACATTTGTCATGCCTTTTCTTGTATGATGTTGCTGTCCAAGGAATATTTTTCCAACGATAGTCCTCAATTCACAACGACAAAAGAGCTTCCATCGTCACAATAATTCTCATTCAATAGCGGCCAAGAGCAAGCAAAACTCTTGCAACTGCAAAGCATGTCCAGAGGTTCAATCTTTTCTTTAAAAGTTGTTTTGTCTTTCTCTTTTGCTGCTTAGTTTTGTTACCAGAAGCTGTTGATGGTGCACATTTTGGGACTATTTTACAGATAATGTAAAATTCACTATAGTAATACAGTACAGTTTCGCTAAATAACACATCCGTAATAGTCAGATAGTTATGATCCATAGGAGAACCAGTGATTCTGCCAATGCGTGATGTCTGATCAGGATATATAGTGGGATTTACTGTGCATAACTCCTATATATGTGGGTTATTACCTGAGGATGTTACCTTTCCTGCCCAGAGGAGGCCTCAGACAGAGATTATACACAGAGATTGTTATCAGACATTTTGTTTACTCAGCCATCAGTGCTAATGAGAAACACTGCTGTTTTCTTTCACTTCACACCTTCACTACCATATTAATTATTTGAAAAAACACAACAGACATTTTTCATACACATTTCTCTCACTTGAGCCAGGACTCAAACGCTGTTTCTCTCACTCAGGTACAGACTTAACCATGTTTCTTTCACACACTCATACATTCTGTACTTACCAGGTGAGCTGCTGAGATGACAGATGAAGATCTTATCCTGCTCTTTACATAACCATATCTGCTAGATTTTAGCTATTTAAAAAGAAACTCCAAACATGAAACATGATGTGTTTACCAGTGAATTCTAAAATGGACATTGTTTAAAAAGCTGCTGTACAGAAATAAATAGATTGCAAGTATAAATTCTAGTCCCTAGTAATTATGCCTAGCGAACATGCTAATGGTGACTGTGGTGAGGAACAAAGTTCCTGAGATGGAATGAGGAAGAAACCTTAAAAGGAACCAAAATCAGAAGGGAACAGATCTTCATAAGGGTTACACCAAATTCCATACATCACAGTTTCATCACAGTACCATTAATAGATTATCAGTTGTTCACTGATGGGGACTTGAGTGTAACATATGCTTAAATTAGTTTCATATAATCTCAGACTGGTTTAATCTCAAACTGGTTTCATTAAGATTACAGTGAGTTCATTGATCTTCAGGGTTCTTCCCAGACACCAGATCTAAATCCAGAAGATTCATTATAATGTAGAGGCATTAAAGCCATATCTCTGGGTCAGAGCAAATCACACATTACAGCTTGCATATGCAACCAGTTAACAGATCAAATATCCACATACATTTCCCTGTAATTTCCCAGATGAAGGTTAGTTGTAAAGTAAATTTGCGAATGACTCAATATTGTATCCTAATTTAGTTACTTGGTGTTTGATAACGAATGATGGCACCTGTGTTCATAGCAACTAGTTTCTAACTAATTGATTATTTGATTGTTAAACATAAATATAATAATATATTATATTGTCAGACAGTCATTCATGCAAGTCAGGGAAAGGAAAAACTCCCTTAGATGTAATGAGGAAGAAACCTTGAGAGAAACCAGACTCAAAAGGGGAACCCATCCTCATTTGGGTGACATCAAGAGTGCAATGGAAAGCAAAATCATTAACCTACTAAACAGCTACTATTCGGCAATCAAATATTTATTAATCAATAATTGATTAATTGATTCTATTGCATGATATTTAAAATAAGCAGTCTCTGTTTTATAGCATGCTCAGTTCTCTCTGCACATGGTCACCTGATATTTGATGTTATGCAGGTCTCACTTTTGTTAGTGGTTTCTAGTTAAATAAAGTTACACTTTTAAGGGGCATGTATGAAAGTAAAAAAAAATACAGCACACACACTGACTGATGAAAAAGCTCAGTGCAGTGAAGTGTTCACACAGAAACACTGATCTGCAAACACACACAGCTGAAGAGGGATGTAAGATTTTAGCACTGACTCCTCTCCATCTTCTTCATCCTCTTGTGCTAGATGGATAACTCTTAAAGGAAGGCTCCTTTTATTACACATTTATATTTATATATCAGTTTTAGAAGAAACACACCAAACATTTTCATTAATATGTCTCACTGGCAGATCTCCGTTCTGCAGAGATTCACACTTACCTGTGCACACCATCCTGTGCTTGTGTGGTGCGTGGTGTTCTGCAAAACAAAATTGCAAAGCGAAATATTTAACTCACACTAGAATTGTTTGATCATGTGTCATATTAAACAAGTACAGCTACATGTAGACACATAAGCCCTGTTAAGAATAAACTCCCACTGTTATACCTCCAAGGGTTAGAGTGGAATTTGGAAGGCAGTGCAACTCTGATATTGAAAGCACATTCACTTTTATCTCAAGACAGTAACAGGAACAGCAACAAGTATTACAACTTGCTCCTGTGAGTCAGTGAGGCCAGATCAAACGAAAGTCCAATCTCCAAGTAATTCTAACAGAGAACCCTTGTTTCTTATTCAAGTTTAAGTGTATAGGACTTGCTGTCTTTGGAGTGAAATTTAATTAAATTAAATTCATTTTATTTGTATAGCACTTTTAACAATGAACATTGTCTCAAAGCAGCTTTACACAGATTATGTGGTGATAAAAATGAATATGTTCTTTATAAGTATTCTATGTAAGTTTGTCCCTGATGAGCACGGCGGTGGTGACTGTGGCAAGGAAAAACTCCCGAGATTGCCTAAGGAAGAAACCTTGAGAGAAACCAGACTCAAAAGGGGAACCCATCCTCATTTGGGTGACATCAAGAGTGCAATGGAAAGCAAAATCATTAACCTACTAAACAGCTACTATTCGGCAATCAAATATTTATTAATCAATAATTGATTAATTGATTCTATTGCATGATATTTAAAATAAGCAGTCTCTGTTTTATAGCATGCTCAGTTCTCTCTGCACATGGTCACCTGATATTTGATGTTATGCAGGTCTCACTTTTGTTAGTGGTTTCTAGTTAAATAAGTTACACTTTTAAGGGGCATGTATGAAAGTAAAAAATACAGCACACACTGACTGATGAAAAAGCTCAGTGCAGTGAAGTGTTCACACAGAAACACTGATCTGCAAACACACACAGCTGAAGAGGGATGTAAGATTTTAGCACTGACTCCCTCTCCATCTTCTTCATCCTCTTGTGCTAGATGGATAACTCTTAAAGGAAGGCTCCTTTTATTACACATTTATATTTATATATCAGTTTTAGAAGAAACACACCAAACATTTTCATTAATATGTCTCACTGGCAGATCTCCGTTCTGCAGAGATTCACACTTACCTGTGCACACCATCCTGTGCTTGTGTGGTGCGTGGTGTTCTGCAAAACAAAATTGCAAAGCGAAATATTTAACTCACACTAGAATTGTTTGATCATGTGTCATATTAAACAAGTACAGCTACATGTAGACACATAAGCCCTGTTAAGAATAAACTCCCACTGTTATACCTCCAAGGGTTAGAGTGGAATTTGGAAGGCAGTGCAACTCTGATATTGAAAGCACATTCACTTTTATCTCAAGACAGTAACAGGAACAGCAACAAGTATTACAACTTGCTCCTGTGAGTCAGTGAGGCCAGATCAAACGAAAGTCCAATCTCCAAGTAATTCTAACAGAGAACCCTTGTTTCTTATTCAAGTTTAAGTGTATAGGACTTGCTGTCTTTGGAGTGAAATTTAATTAAATTAAATTCATTTTTATTTGTATAGCACTTTTAACAATGAACATTGTCTCAAAGCAGCTTTACACAGATTATGTGGTGATAAAAAATGAATATGTTCTTTATAAGTATTCTATGTAAGTTTGTCCCTGATGAGCACGGCGGTGGTGACTGTGGCAAGGAAAAACTCCCCGAGATTGCCTAAGGAAGAAACCTTGAGAGGAACCAGACTCAAGAGGGAACCCATCCTCATCTGGGTTGCACCAAATGTCCATTTGTGGCAGATATACGATGTTGCGGGGTACAGTGATGGTGATCAGAAGCAAACTGTAGTCCTGAGTCAGTGTAGCAGAATGTTGACATTAACTACAGTCTAAGTCCAATTCTCAAAGCTCCCGTTCTTAGCCTGGAATTTCATGGAACCACCCAAGGTGTTGATGAGAAACCATCCCAAGCTGCACAGAGTGGCCTCCATTTAAAGAGAACACTATCCAGAGGCAGACCTGGAGGGGAAAGGGGCAGGAACAGTGGTCACTGCAACCTCAGAAGCATGTTTAACTTGACCGAGAAAGAGAGAGAGAGAGAGGAGAGAGAGAGAGAGAGAGAGAGAAGAGGGGTGACAGAAAGAGAAGAGAGACATAGAAAAGAGAGACAAAGCAGTTCAGCTTAGGTTCTTAGGAAAGCACAGGTTCTCTAAGATAGTTTTTTTCACATAGGAGCTAATGATACACATGAGCCTACAGAAGGTTATGGTCGCTGAACTGCTGGATGTCCGAGTGGTGCTCCAAAAACAATGTGGGCTTCATTAATAATTGGAGCATTTTTGAGGGCAAGGCTGGCCTGTTAGGGCGGGACGGTATCCATCCCACTCAGGAAGGTGCTGCTCTCATTTCTTGTAGTATAGGTCATAGTCTCAGAACAGCACTAGTTAACAAGTGACTGTCTAGAGCCAAGGCCAGGAGCAGACAGACAGGCTAAACCGACCGTCTGCTAGCTGCACAGAGTCGCCACCAGGATCCACCATATTGAGACTGTGTCTGTCCCCGAGCAAAACCAAAATATAGGAATTATCAGAAAGTCTGTTTAAGTAACCTGATTAACATTAAATTAAATAGGACTGAACGCACAGCCAGCACCTCTAATCTAAAGATAGGATTGCTGAATATTAGATCTTTCACGTCAAAAGCGCTTACTATAAACGAAATTATTACCGACTAGGAGTTTAATATAATGTGTTTGACAGAAACGTGGATTAAACCGAATGAATATGTAGCATTAAATCAAGCGAGTCCTCCTGGGTATAGTTACATTCACCAACCCCGTCTAAATGGCAGAGGAGGCGGAGTTGCAGCTATTTATAATAATAATCTAAACGTCACACAAAAGACTAAACACAAATGTAAAACATCTGAAGTTCTTTACACCAACATAAAATATTCAGTGTCTGAAAGCAGGTCAAGTCAGTTAATTCCACTAATCATTATTTATAGACCCCAGGGCCCTACTCTGATTTTCTCATATAATTAGCATATTTCATCACAAATTTAGCTACTTCTTTAGAAAAAACATTAATTGTTGATGACTTTAATATTCATTTTGATAATCAGGAAGACTCCTTAAGAGCAGCAGTTGTGTCCATTCTAGATTCAGTTGAAATTAATCAGAATGTTATAGGACCCACTGGTGGACACTCTTGATTTGTTGTTAACATTTGGATTAAAAAAAAAAACTTATAGGTCATAATTCCACAGTCTGAAACTATTTCAGACCATTATCTCATCTCTTTTAAAGTCTGCCTCAGTCATTGCATTACTACCTCACCACGTTACCGTGTTAAGTGTAATTTCACGTCAGCTACAGCAGCGCGTTTTATCAATAACCTTAAATAGATCTCCGTCTGACCCCGCAGAGCTCGACTGGGCCACTGAATACCTAGAATCAACGTTACGTTACACTCTAGATGATGTAGCTCCCCTTAAGACCAAAATGATCAGGGAGAAAAAATTAGCACAGTGGTATAATGATCATATGCGCACCTTAAAACAGACCACTCAAAAATTAGAATGTAAATGGCTTCAAACAAAATTAACAGTATTTCAAATAACATGGAAGGAGAGCCTCCTAAATTATAGAAAATCTCTTAGTGCCGCTAGATCAGCATATTTCTCCACCCTCATAGAAAATAACAAGCAGAATCCTAGAAGTGGGAATTATTATGTGTCCTTATTGTTGTATGGAAGTTAATGTCACTATGCAGTTTGGACTCCGGCAAGACTCGCTATGGCAGCATAACTAAAAGGGAGAACCAGAAGGTAACACTGACATGAGGGATCTCTTGGATAAGAGACGACCCACCACACCACCGTCAACAAACCTGAGTGAACGTGTGGGAGTGAGGGGACGACAGCATACAAATATCCCACTTCACCAAACATTCTTTATCCATGATCCTGTTCTTCTCCTTTACCTAATAAAAATCTACTGATATAAGACTTGACTAAATAAATACGTCCCGAGTCCCCAACACTGATTGGAACGTTGTTCCATAACTGTGGGTCTTTATAAGCGAAAGATCTGCCCCTGCTTCATTATTTGAGGTACCAACAAATAGCCTGCACCATTTGATCTAAGTAGGCATGGAGGATCATATTGTTACAGAAGTTCACTCAGATACTGTGGTGCGAGACCGTTAAGTGCTTTATACATCAGTAGTACAAATTTTTTATTAATGCGAGATTTGATTGGGAGCCAGTGTAGACTGCTTAAAACAGGGTGATGTAGTCATACAGTGAGGAAAATAAGTATTTGAACACCCTGCTATTTTGCAAGTTCTCCCACTTAGAAATCATGGAGGGGTCTGAAATTGTCATCGTAGGTGCATGTCCACTGTGAGAGATATAATGTAAAAAAAATAAATCCAGAAATCACAATGTATGATTTTTTAACTATTTATTTGTATGATACAGCTGCAAATAAGTATTTGAACACCTGAGAAAGTCAATGTTAATATTTGGTACAGTAGCCTTTGTTTGCAATTACAGAGGTCAAACGTTTCCTGTAGTTTTTCACCAGGTTTGCACACACTGCAGGAGGGATTTTGGCCCACTCCTCCAAACAGATCTTCTCTAGATCAGTCAGGTTTTTGGCCTGTCGCTGAGAAACACGGAGTTTGAGCTCCCTCCAAAAATTCTCTATTGAGTTTAGGTCTGGAGACTGGCTAGGCCATGCCAGAACCTCAATATGCTTCTTACAGAGCCACTCCTTGGTTATCCTGGCTGTGTGCTTCGGGTCATTGTCATGTTGGAAGACCCAGCCTCGACCCATCTTCAATGCTCTAACTGAGGGAAGGAGGTTGTTCCCCAAAATCTCGCAATACATGGCCCCGGTCATCCTCTCCTTAATACAGTGCAGTCGCCCTGTCCCATGTGCAGAAAAACACCCCCAAGACGTACCTGGACATGTGCTGGTTTAAGCAGGGGAATCTTCCGTGCCATGCATGATTTCAAACCATGACGTCTTAGTGTATTACCAACAGTAACCTTGGAAACGGTGGTCCCAGCTCTTTTCAGGTCATTGACCAGCTCCTCCCGTGTAGTTCTGGGCTGATTTCTCACCTTCCTTAGGATCATTAAGACCCCACGAGGTGAGATCTTGCATGGAGCCCCAGTCCGAGGGAGATTGACAGTCATGTTTAGCTTCTTCCATTTTCTAATGATTGCTCCAACAGTGGACCTTTTTTCACCAAGCTGCTTGGCAATTTCCCCGTAGCCCTTTCCAGCCTTGTGGAGGTGTACAATTTTGTCTCTTGTGTCTTTGGACAGCTCTTTGGTCTTGGCCATGTTAGTAGTTGGATTCTTACTGATTGTATGGGGTGGACACGTGTCTTTATGCAGCTAACGACCTCAAACAGGTGCATCTAATTTAGGATAATAAATGTAGTGGAGGTGGACATTTTAAAGGCAGACTAACAGGTCTTTGAGGGTCAGAATTCTAGCTGATAGACAGGTGTTCAAATACTTATTTGCAGCTGTATCATACAAAAAAATAGTTTAAAAATCATATATTGTGATTTCTGGATTTTTTTTTTTCAGATTATGTCTCTCACAGTGGACATGCACATACGATGACAATTTCAGACCCCTCCATGATTTCTAAGTGGGAGAACTTACAAAATAGCAGGGTGTTCAAATACTTATTTTCCTCACTGTATTTTCTAGATCTAGTGAGGACTACTGCTGCTGCATTCTGAACTAACTAAAGCTTATCTAAGTTGAGCAGAAGAAAGTTATCAAGCATTCATTGTCTATTGTCTTTTACACACTGATCACAAGCTGATCAGAGTCAGTAGAGCACCATAATTTATAAAGCTTTGAAGAAACAAAAACATGCAGATACCTTCTATATGTGTACAAATTTCTTGTAATTAAACAAATACTAATACAGTTACATTTTAATTAAGTATACAGTGGGGCAAAAAAAGTATTTAGTCAGCCACCAATTCTCCCACTTAAAAAGTAATTTTCATCATAGGTACACTTCAGCTATGAGAGACAAAATCAGAAAAAAAAATCCAGAAAATCCTATTGGCTGATTTTTAAAGAATTTATTTGCAAATTATGGTGGAAAATAAGTATTTAAAACAATTTAAAATGCATTGCAAAACTCAGATTTTGTTTTGCTCAACAAAACAATAGTATAGTAAAATATAATAGTTTATAACATTTATGACTTCTTCTGGCTTTATATAAAATCAAAGTGTATTTACTGCACATCTCACACACACAAAAAGTACATTACTATTAAATGTAATGAAATTTAATTAATGAATTAATGATCTGTCTTTGAAATGTTGTTCAGATGCTGAGAAATATTTCATTGCTAGAGGTCCAGAAAATGAATCCTCCACGCCAGCTGAGGTCCAGACAATTATATACCTAAAAACGTGAATTGATGCTTTTTGGCAGACTAAAGAAATTAGTGTAGACAACATTTTCATTGGACACATTATAAATTAAAAATTAAAAGGAAAAATAAAAGATAAATAAAAGATAAAGCCACAGTGCTTTTGTTTCTACTGAACTGAGATTACAGATCATAAGAAACTTTACTGGTTAAAAAACAAACAAACAAAAATCTCCTCACATTTTAACATTAGACTTATTGTTTCTACCTAAATTAATGTATCTAATGTCTTCTATGCTTCAAGTTGCATCGGTAAAATATCACTAGCAAACACAAACAAACAGAAACACAAACAAGCAAATAAAGTGCCAGTGTCAGAAAAATTAAAAGTGAAAGATAAGATAAGAAATAACCTTTATTCATCCCACAGTGGGGAAATTTCTATGTTACAGCAGCAAAACAAAGAAATAAAAATAAATGCAAATATATAAAAAGAATAAACACATACTATAATACACAGTATATACAAATAAGGGAAGAAAAAAAAAGTACGCATTTCAGGTAATATTTCAAGGTGGTATTGCACGTAATTGCAGGTAATATTGCACATAATATTGCACATGATTCATGTAATATTGCACACAGATAATGTTATTGCACAGCTAAAAAGTAATAACAGTGTTGTATTTTGGTGACTGGTTTTACTGGGAACAGCTTTGGTTGTAAAGTCTAATAGCAGCAGGGAGAAAAGACCTTCTGTAACACTCCTTCAGACACTTAGGATGTAACAGTCTGTCACTGAAGGAGCTGCTCAGCGATGTAACGTTACATACAGGGGGTGAGAGACGTTCTCCAGCAATGATGATAGTTTTGCTACCATCTTCCTTTCTCCCACCTCCTGTACAGTGTCCAGGGGAATCCCCAGGACTGAGCTGGCCTTCCTGATCAGCTTTTCCAGTCTCTTTTTGTCTGCAGTAGATATGCTGCTGCCCCAGCAGACCACTCAATAGAATATGGCTGAGGCCACCACAGAGTCAAAAAAAGTCTTCAGTAGCTCTCCCTGTACTCCAAAAGGAAGCTTAGTAGCTCTCCCTGCACTCCAAAAGAAACCCTTTATCTGTTTATTATAACCCTTTAACACTTTATCTGTTAATTTATACAGTTCCTTTAAATCCATATAAATGTAAATAAACAAATTAAATTGTCAGTTAGGCTGAACTGTGTTGAACTTAAAGATGGAAGCATCTCGAAAAGAACACGGTTTTCAGCATCAGCTTTCATTATTTTTAAGAATGCCATTACATACTGACCTAGATATGCCTGATATAAATTTGATTTTATTAAAAAATAGCGTTTGGCATATATTTGTTTCATTCTGCAAAAAGGCTTCGTGGTCTGGCTGGATGCATCTTGCAGTCTGGATTTGGACCAGAGTCCACCAGTTGGTGATCCCTGGTAAACCATCAAGTAATTGTGTGTATATTTATGGTTCTGTTCTGTTCTGGCTCTCCTCTACGCTGCTAGAGAGTAGATTTTCTAATGAGAAATCAATTGGAATATCCAGCGATCCTCTTCTGTTTGTCTGAGGTTCTACTTCTGGATCTTTAGGACCTTCTGAATACCTAGGATCTTCTAAATCTTGAAGATCTTCTGAATCTTTGGTATCTTCAGGACCTTCAGGATTTTCACCTCGACTCTGGCGACCCATCTGTACAGATAAAAAAAAAAACCTGTGCCAGTTGTAGATATAAAGACCGCTGTAGATTTTTGTGTGGATTAAATAACTGTTAGTCATTACACAATGGCTGACAGAGGAGATGAAATTTGGTTGTAGATACACTTACAAGAATATTTACAAGACAGACTATTCAAGAAAAGCTGGACATCATGAGGAAAGGTTGGCCAAAACTTGCACAAAAATACACAATTTTCCTTAAATTAAAGGAAAACCATAATGCATGGAATAAATGCGGAAAAACTCTGTCATTTTATGAGGTTAATATTGATGCTTCTGCTAGAGATGATGTATGCAGGTGGCTCAGCTGTGGCTACAGTTTCATATATTTATCAATTATTCAAAACACTACTGTGTTGGTTATCAAAACAAAATGACAACAATTTCCTCACCTTCAAGTCGTTTCGAATCTGTGTGATGTTTCACTTTAAATTATGCTTTCTATCTTCTGCCATGGAATGGAAAAAACCTGTAAGAGATTGAGGGGAATAATTTAGAATATCTTATTTTATATAATGAAAAACAGACAGTATTCGGGATTGGAATAAAATAAGGTGGAGAAAATGATAGCAGTGTTAATTTTTATAACTTTCTCACTGTTCTAATGTAAGTTTAAGAGGATTTCTCTCTCTACTGTCAGTTTATATAACATTTTGTTTCATTAATGAATTTCCTTAAACTCTCAGAGGAAAAGTCTTTGGGAACAGTCCCTGAGGATAGTCTCTGAGGAAAGCCAGAAACCCCACTTAAAGAAGATAATTTATTCGATCTTTCAATATCTGTTTTTTACAGTATCTCCTGGTTTAGTGGGGTGAGAATGTCCTGCTGAAACTGAACGGACGCTTGAACTTCATGTAAAAATAAATCACCTGCTTTTGAATCTCTTGGCGTCCCATAAAACACATACGCAGTAAAGCCGCGCCAACTCTTATATGATTGGTGTTCATTTCAACCGCCAAATTTCGAGGCAGGTTTTATATGTCAACCTCAAATGTGTATCATTAAAGCATAAACATGTCAACATCAGCTTTGTATCATTAAAGCATAAACATGTCAACATCAGCTTTGTATCATTAAAGCAAATGAGTGAAATGCATAATATATCGCATACTAAATATACCATCACATGGGAGGGAGATTATTCGGGAGTCTGTCTCCTCAGTGTCTACAGCAGTTCCTGGTTCTGCTTTTCATTCATACACTACAGATTAAATCCTATCAAAAATAAGTTATAATCTTCTGCACTTTTATTCATACACTACAAACTAAATCCTAATAAAAAAGGTAATAAACTACTGACTTTTATTCATACACTACAGAATAAATCCTAATTTTCTGCACTTTTAGTCACAATGCAGTAAAAGTTTCAGTCCGAAAAAAAGATCACTTACTGTACAGAACACTGCAGAGAGTTGGATAAGATGATATTAATGATGATGATGATGATGGTAAAATGGAAGTAAACAGCTTAGAATTGTGACAGATCCAGGCAGGAGAAAACACGTGTACACCTCAGACCACTCCATGGGCGTAAATCCCGGGGGGGACGGAGGGGACATGTCCCCCCCCGTCCAAGGGTTGTCCCCCCCCAATAAAAATATTTTAAAAAATCGCACTCTCTATTATATGAAAAATATATGTATTTATACCTAAAATAATTGTGTAAGTAGAAAAAAACCCGCAAAAATGCATTTAGAAACAGTTGAGTTCCCCCCTCCCCTTCCTCACAGTGGTTTGACCCACTGCCTGTTTTCTCAGTTTATCTCACATTCACTACACACACGAGTCAGGTGTGTGACTGCGCCTTAATTAATGTTCAACTCCATTAATTAGGGGATTTTATTCACTTATTTTATTCACTAAAAAAAGCAATTCTCTATAATGTAGTTGATGCAGACTCATTCATAAATTCGTTGCGGCAAAAATGCTGATTACGGATGTAATTTTCCATGAATCTGCTCTATTAGCGATTAAAATATCACTTATCTAGTGAACGTTAGCTTGTGTACAACAGCTTGTTGCATAGTGGACTGACACTAACACACCAAAGCCGTTTCACATGCAGTGTTTTATTTGGGACGACTTGGAATAATGTTAAAATTAACACACAATTAGCATATTGTTTAACTGTGCATTTACTAAATGATCACTGTGCTACATCTGAACTGA
Organism: Silurus meridionalis; assembly: GCF_014805685.1. Classification (NCBI taxonomy): domain Eukaryota; kingdom Metazoa; phylum Chordata; class Actinopteri; order Siluriformes; family Siluridae; genus Silurus; species Silurus meridionalis. The sequence goes on along the minus strand of NC_060885.1, from coordinate 26,717,235 downwards.
CCACACTGTATTTTTATAATCAATTTATATTCTGTTCTTAAGTATCTTCATTAATTTGTAAATAAAATGTTAAACATTTTTTTAATTCCTTGTTTTTATTGTTGTGGTTATTTTTTAGGATAGTTTTACTTTCTTTATGTAAAGCACTTTGAATTACCATTGTAATTGACGCAGTCTCCATGCTTCAATAATAATGTACTGTGTCTTTATACTGTCAGTACAATTTAACTGTATTATTTGTCCCCCCCTCAAAAATTGCTCATGGAGAAATTTTATATTAATTGTCCCCCCCTACTGTTAAATGAAATTTTCGCCCATGGACCACTCCAACTGTTTTACTTTCAGTTTGTTTTCGCGCCTTTTTTCAATAGGCGGGGAGAATGGTGTGTGTGTGTGTGTGTGTGTGTGTGTGTGTAAACACAAACAGCCAGTGTGTATATATATATCAGAGGTGGCAAAAGTACACACATCCTTTACTTAAGTAGAAGTACAGATACTCATGTTTTAAAAGACTCTGGTAAAAGTTGAAGTACTGATTATACTTTTTTACTCAAGTGAAAGTAAAGCAGTTTTGGCTCTGACATGTACTTAAGTTTAAAGTAGTTATTACTTCTGCCTGTTTTAGTGTCACGTTGGTAACTGGACCTCACATCATATTAATATTAGGCCTGTCAATCAAATTAAATATTTAATCGCAACTTAATCACACATTTCTATCTGTTATAAATGTACCCAGAGGTGGTAAGTAACGAAGTACAAATATTTCGTTACTGTATTTAAGTAGATTTTTTGGTATCAGTATTTTACTTCACTATTTATTTTTTTATTTATTTAACTTTTTACTTTTACTCATTACATTTTTGCACAAATATCTGTACTTTCTACTTCTTACATTTTCAAAACAGCCTTGTTACTTTAGTTTTAATTTTAGTTTTAAATGCCCTGATGATTATAATTTAAACCATTATTATTACTTTAAAACATTTACAATATTTTTTTGTCTTCATGCTCTATGTTGCATCCATATTTCTCCATGTCATGTTGCTTAAAGTATTTAAAAACAGGAAGTATTAATGTATTAACCAAAATTATTGTAAATGTTTTGTAATTATGGTGGTCTAAATTACGTAAATCATCAGGACACCAAACAAAACCTTTGCTATGTTTCCACACGGACAGTTAATGAGTTGATAAACTGCAACTGCAACTCTTCAAGTCAAGTCAAGAAGCTTTTATCATTATCATACCGATTTATTGTATGATTATGGTGTTATGGGATTTATGGTATAAATAATACTGATTTATGTAATAATACTGATTAAATAATCAGAATATTTTTATTTGATGTGAATGTGGTTTATGTAAAAGACATTTCAAGGGTTCTATACATATATTTATTATGTCTGAGGCAAATATTCACTGAGATTCAGGTTGTTTTATTTATGTGTTTGTGAAGAGAGATGACATGGCAGAGAGGCATCCCTGGACTGTTTACTTTATATTACAAAAGAACAGCGTTTTGTTGTTATTATAAGTCTATACAAATACAATTTGACACTTTACAGATTCGAATGATGTATTGTTCTTGTCTGTACAATCAATAAAGACAGTCATTTAAGTTCGTTTCACCATAAGAGAAAAACCCACAAAACTCCACCCAGAGGGTTAAAATCATGGCGGATTTGGTGTTCAATTTTTGACTTGGCGCATAAATAAAACAAAAGTTTACTGATTAAAAATATTTTTCGGTGGAGTTTATTTATTATTTTATATCTAAGTAAAGAAAGGACGTCTTGAATAAATGTACGTTTTGCTGAAGGTTTTAATTTCACCTCTTATAGTTATTTATTTAAGTATTTATATTTTTTATAAGAATGGTAAAAACAGAAATGTGCGCTGAATTGATAGCGTGTTAATAAAATTTAGTGTCATTTAAAAGAAATAGAATTTTGACAGCCTACTTTTTTATATATATTTATTAATACAAACCGAATTAAAAATGCTGTTACTTAATGAATGTGTCCAGGCTGAACATCCACATATAAAAACACAAGCAGAGAAAAGATAATGATGATCCGGAATGTCTGTTCAGTCATGTTTACATCACTGACTCCCTCTGTCTCATCTACATTAGCTTTACTTCTTGTTGCTTTCTGCCCTGCTCATTAATAGCTTCATAAACTTGTCCACATCTGTGGTAAGTGAGAGACATGACATTATTGTCAGGGCAGAGGTGGCAAAAGTACACACATCCTTTACTTAAGTAGAAGTACAGATACTCATGTTTTAAAATACTCGGGTAAAAGTTGAAGTACTGATTAAACTTTTTTACCCAAGTGAAAGTAAAGCAGTCGGCTCTGACATGTACTTAAGTATAAAGTAGTTATTACTTCTACCCATTTTAGCTGTTAACTGGACCTCACATCATATTAAATAGATAGATAGATAGATAGATAGATAGATAGATAGATAGATAGATAGATAGATAGATAGATAGATAGATAGATAGATAGATAGATAGATAGATAGATAGAAAGAATTGTACAGGTACACAGCAACGAAATGCAGTTTGGCATCTACCAGAAGTGCCAGAAGTAGCAATCGTGCAAATAGTGCAGATAAATATGTATCATATTTACAGCATGTGATATATATGTAAGCATATGTACAGTGATTAAATATAAAGGCTATAACAGTGCAGAGACGTGTGGACATCATTAAGAGCCTTTGCTATGTTTCCACACAGACAGTTAATGAGGTGATACCGGAGAAAGTGCACCGCTTCAAGTCAAGTCAAGAAGCTTTTATATATATAATCATAGACATTTTACAGATTTCAATGTATTGTTTTTATCTGTACGATCAATAAAGACAGTAATTTAAGTTCGTGTCGCCATTATGAGGGAAAAACCCACAAAACGCCACCCAGAGGATTAATTGTGTAAATCATGGTGGATTTGGTGTTTGATTTGAGACTTGGAGCAGAAATAAAACAAAAGTTTCTGATTAAAAATATTTTTATCTGGAGTTTATTTATTTATTTTATTTCTAAGTAAAGAATGGATGTCGTGGATAAATGTCTTTTTTGGAGAAGGTTTTAATTTCGCCTATTATATATAGATATTTATTTATGTATTTACATTTTTTATAAAAATGGTAAAAACAGAAATGCACGCTGAATTGATAGCACGTTAATAACATTTAGTGCTGTTTACAATAATTTTAACAGCCTAATTATATATATATATATATATATATATATATATATATATATATATATATATATATATATATATATATATATATATACAGTGAGGAAAATAAGTATTTGAACACCCTGCTATTTTGCAAGTTCTCCCACTTAGAAATCATGGAGGGGTCTGAAATTGTCATCGAGGTGCATGTCCACTGTGAGAGACATAATCTAAAAAAATCCAGAAATCACAATATATGATTTTTTATACTATTTATTTGTATGATACAGCTGCAAATAAGTATTTGAACACCTGTCTATCAGCTAGAATTCTGACCCTCAAAGACCTGTTAGTCTGCCTTTAAAATGTCCACCTCCACTACATTTATTATCCTAAATTAGATCACCTGTTTGAGGTCGTTAGCTGCATAAAGACACCTGTCCACCCCATACAATAAGTAAGAATCCAACTACTAACATGGCAAAGACCAAAGAGCTGTCCAAAGACACTAGAGACAAAATTGTACACCTCCACAAGGCTGGAAAGGGCTACGGGGAAATTGCCAAGCAGCTTGGTGAAAAAGGGTCCACTGTTGGAACAATCATTCGAAAATGGAAGAAGCTAAACATGACTGTCAGTCTCCCTCAGACAGGCGCTCCATGCAAGATCTCACCTCGTGGGGTCTCAATGATCCTAAGGAAGGTGAGAAATCAGCCCAGAACTACACGGGAGGAGCTGGTCAATGACCTGAAAAGAGCTGGGACCACCGTTTCCAAGGTTACTGTTGGAAATACACTAAGACGTCATGGTTTGAAATCATGCATGGCACGATGTTTTCCTGATGAAGGTTCCCCTGCTTAAACCAGCACATATCCAGGCACGTCTTAAGTTTGCCAATGACCATTTGGATGATCCAGAGGAGTCATGGGAGAAAGTCATGTGGTCAGATGAGACCAAAATAGAACTTTTGGGTCATAATTCCACTAAACGTGTTTGGAGGAAGAAAAATCCCAAGAACACCATCCCTACTGTGAAGCATGGGGGTGGTAGCATCATGCTTTGGGGGTGTTTTTCTGCACATGAGACAGGGTGACTGCACTGTATTAAGGAGAGGATGACCGGGGCCATGTATTGCGAGATTTTGGGGAACAACCTCCTTCCCTCAGTTAGAGCATTGAAGATGGGTCGAGGCTGGGTCTTCCAACATGACAATGACCCGAAGCACACAGCCAGGATAACCAAGGAGTGGCTCTGTAAGAAGCATATCAAGGTTCTGGCGTGGCCTAGCCAGTTTCCAGACCTAAACCCAATAGAGAATCTTTGGAGGGAGCTCAAACTCCGTGTTTCTCAGCGACAGGCCAGAAACCTGACCGATCTAGAGAAGATCTGTGTGGAGGAGTGGGCCAAAATCCCTTCTGCAGTGTGTGCAAACCAGGTGAAAAACTACAGGAAACATTTGACCTCTGTAACTGCAAACAAAGGCTACTGTACTAAATATTAACATTGACTTTCTCAGGTGTTCAAATACTTATTTGCAGCTGTATCATACACATAAATAGTTAAAAAATAATACATTGTGATTTCTGGATTTTTTTAGATTATGTCTCTCACAGTGGACATGCACCTACGATGACAATTTCAGACCCCTCCATGATTTCTAAGTGGGAGAACTTGCAAAATAGCAGGGTGTTCAAATACTTATTTTCCTCACTGTATATATATATATATATATATATATATATATATATATATATATATATATATATATATATATATATATATATATATACAGTGCCCTCCACAATTATTGGCACCCTGTTTAAGATGTGGTCGTGGACTTCAAAAAATTCTGATGTTAATACTTTGTACAACCTGCTTTTGCCAACAAGACAGCACTTAATCTCCTCCTATAACATTTCACAAGATTGGAGAACACAGAGAGGATTTTGACCATTCTTCTTTGCACAATCTTTCTAGATCATCCAGTGTCCTGGGTCCTCTCTTATGCACTCTTCTCTTTAGCTCGCCCCACAGGTTTTCGATTGGGTTGAGGTCTGGGGACTGAGATGGCCATGGGAGGACCTTGAGTTTGTGACTGCTGAACCACTTTTGTGTAGATTTTGCCACATGTTTTGGATCATTATCCTGCTGAAAGACCCAATGACGACCCATCTTCAGCTTTCTGGCAGAGGCCATCAGGTTTTATTTAAAATATCCTGGTACTTCAAAGCGTTCATAATGCCATGCACCCTAACAAGGTTCCCAGGGCCTTTGGAAGAGAAACAGGCCCACAGCATCACAGATCCTCCACCATACTTCACGGTGGGCATGAGGTGCTTTTGGCATACTCATCTTTTGTTTTACGCCAGACCCACTTAGAGTGTTTGTTGCCAAAAAGCTCAATCTTAGTCTCATCTGACCAAAGCACACGATCCCAGTTGAAGTCCCAGTACCGCTTAGCAAACTCCAGACGTTTACGTTTGTGAGTGTTAGTGAGAAAAGGCTTTTCCTTGCATGCCTCCCAAACAGCTTGTTGGCATGTAGAGAGCGTCTGATGGTTGTTTTGGAGACTCTGTGACCCCAAGATGCCACTCTTTGATGCAATTCTGTGACGGTGAGCTTGGGAAATTTTTTTACTTCTCTTACCATCCTCCTCACTGTGCGTTGTGGCAAGATAAACTTGGGACCTCTTCCAGCCTTGTTTGTCACTGTTCCAGTTGTTTTAAACTTCTTAATGATTCCTCTGACTGTAGATACCGGCAAGTTAAGGCGAGTGGCTATTTTCTTGTAGCCATTGCCTGACTTATGAAGGTCGACACACATCTGCCTTACTTGAATGGTGTGTTCTCTTGTCTTTGCCATGTTGACAAATGGGTAAGAGAATTAGGCCTCTGTGTCACGTCATATTTATACCCCAGGAAACAGGAAATCATGAATTACTAATTAAAAGTCCCTAGATACCCTGACCAACCTTAGCAACTACAGAAAATATATAAAAAAAAAACAATAAAATTTTTCAGAGGAATTGTTAGGTGCCAATAATTGTGGGACACATGATTTCAAGTTTTTTTTTTCTAAATGTATGATTTTTTACCACCAAAGTTATGTACTTAAATGAAAGGTTGGATTTTTCTTTTTTGCATTTGGGTTCTATGTTGTTTTAAAAAGGAGAATTTTTAGAAGTCCACGACCACATCTTAAACAGGGTGCCAATAATTGTGGAGGGCACTATATATATATATATATATTTGTAAATATATACGTATATATATATATATATATATATATATATATATATATATATATATATATATATATATATATATATATATATATATATATATATATATATATATATATATATATATATATATATATATATATATATATATATATATATATATATATATATATATATATATATATATATATATATATATATATATATATATATATATATATATATATATATATATATATATATATATACAGAACGAATTAAAAATGTTGTTACCTAATGAATGTGTCCAGGCGGAACATCCGCATATAAAACACATGCAGAGAAAAGATGATGATCATGAATGTGTCTGTTCTCAGTCATGTTTACATCACTGATGCCCACGTTAACCCCAAACTTTTTACTGCCTTCTGCCTGCTGATTCTTAGCTTAGTAAACTAGTCTACATCTGTGGTGAGTGAGAGACAGCACTTTAAACACCAGTGGATTGAAAAAGACGCGCAGTAACAGGAAATCGGTTGTTCGGCTGAAATCGGCACGCAGTGAAAATAAAAAATATATATTTCACCAAATTAATAGATTAAAACTAAAGTAACGAGCCGGTTTTGAAAATGTAAGAAGTAAAAAGTACAGATATTTGTGTAAAAATGTAATGAGTAAAAGTAAAAAGTTGTCTGAAAAATAAATAGTGGAGTAAAGTACTGATAACAAAAAAATCTACTTAAGTACAGTAACGAAGTATTTGTACTTCGTGTAGATTTATTCATTGCTAGAGACTCAAAGCACTTTTGTACGTTGCCCTGGATAAGGGCATCTGCTAAATGCTGTAAATGTAAATGTAAATGTAAATGACTAGGTGACCCAATACTTCTGGCAATATAGTGTACTGTATATACATGTGCACACACCCCAGGGTGCCTTTCGGGACAGTTTGGGGAATGTTTGCCATTTTTTATTAACACAGTTTATTATTATTAATATTTATGAATATCAACAGACTACTTTTTTATATATATAAAATACCTGCTTAGATAAATAATATACAACATTATATTTTATAATATTTTCTAAAAATAAATTACATTTCTAAAGATATATTCTACTTATTTCAGCATACTTTAACAAATGTCATTCCTTCCATCCTTCATTCATTCAATCCCTCAATATGCAGAATTGTCAGGATTGTTTTTCCTGCATTCATCGTCTTTTTTTGGTTTGGGCCACTGACCCTCAAAATATCTGTGCACAGTTCTAAGGTGACCTGTGTGTTTTTAGCCGTTTTCAAGTTCTTCATCCTGTTTTTGTGGAGGAGAATCACACTGAAAAAAAAGTGTGTTTGAAATCCTGGCAAATAAAAAAAAAAAAGATAAAAAAAAAAAAAGAAAAATCACATGTACATAAGTATTTACAGCCTTTGCTCAATACTTTGTTGAAGCACTTTGGCACCAATAACACAGCCAGTTTCCGATCTTTCCAGAGATAATTAATCGGATCAAGTCTTGGCTCTAGCTGGGTCACTCAAGGACATTCACAGAGTTGTCTAGTAGCCTCTCCTTTGTTATCTTGGCTGTGTTGATGGTATTGGCCAGGTGATGAGCAGTGCTTGGTTTCCACCAGACATGACACTTAGCATTTAATCTTTGTTTTTCATGGTCTGAGAGTCCTTCAGGTGCCCTTTGGCAAACTCCAGATGGGCTGTCATGTGCCTTTTACTGAGGAGTGCCTTCCATCTGGCCACTCTACACTCTCAGAAAAAAAGATAGAATTTTTCACCAAAGAAGGTACAACCCATTGTCGCTGGAGCAATACCTTTTAATGGGACAAAACTATACCATAATTTTAAGAAACAAATGTGTACCATTCTAGTTTGTGCCTTTAGGGACATGATTTGTACCTTTCCTTTTTTTAAACCTGCTGTTACAATATTATACCTTTATAATATTGAGACAAGGCACTTTGTCTCAAATGTGCTGTCTCAAATGTGTTCCTTCAAGAACGTCTCTGGATTACGGATGTATCCCTAGTTCCCTGAGGGAACGAGACGCTGCCCCCGCATTGTTCATGCTCTGAATCATGTGTAAAATCCGGCCAATAGGCAAGTTGTGACGTCATCGACAGGCGACGTCACGCAAACCAGGAAGCTACAAAACGGCGGGGCAATGGTAGCGGCATTAGCTTCTGAAAAAGGTGAAGGGACCCACAGGGATGCAGAGAGTATGGCCCGAGACGCAGCATCTCTTTCCCTTTAGGGAACTTGGGTTACATCTGTAACCCAGAGACGTTCCCTTTCAGGAACTCAAACTGCGTCGAAATGTTTTGGGAACAAGTATACCATTGCACCATACTGACCAGTCCCTGCCTAAAGTGTCTAGGCAACACCAGCGTGCAGGACAGAGGGGCCGGGAGTGGCTCTGATGTCGAAGTCGTAAAACCTAACAAAGGTCAACAGGGTGGACCAACCCCAGCTTCACTAATGTCCCGCAGGGGCACCCCTGCAGACCAGGCCATAGAGGCCGCCATACTCCGGGTCGAATGAGCCTTGACCCCGAACGGCTTGGGAAGACCAGAGGACTTGTAACCGACCGAAATTGCATCCACAATCCACCGACTGAGAGTCTGCTTATTGGCTGGAAAACCTTTCCTTTGAGGGCCATAGCAGACAAACAGTTGCTTTGACCATTCCCCAAGAACTCGTCCTGTGGAGGTACCCATCCAGTGCTCACACCGGACACAGTCCATTCTGCTTCTCCTAGTCTGGAACTAGGAAGGGAGGCGGGCAGAATGCCTGCAACACAACGGGACGTGAGGAAGCCGTAGGGATCTTAGGTACATACCCAGGTCTAGGGTAGAGAAATGCACTGGCCATGCCAGGGGTAAACTTCAGGAGAGACGGGGCCACAGACAGGGCCTGTAGGATCCTCTTAAAGGAGGATATCACCAAAAGGAAGGCGGTCTTAACCGACAGGTACGTAAGGGCCACCTCGGGAAAAGGCTCGAAGGGGGGCTCCGACCGCCGCCAGAACGACGGCCAAATCCCACACAGGCACTCTGCATCGTAACCCGGGCCTCAGCCTCCAGGTGCTGTGCAGGAAACGTGCCAACTCTTTCGCAAAGTGTTCATGTAAGCCAGGGGTGGCCAACCAGTCAGAGACCGAGAGCCACATTTTTGACTGTGTTACCGCAAAGAGCCACATCATACACATGGGCACACATGAACATCACCCATCCCTTCCTCTTACACACACACACACACACACACACACACACACACACACACACCTCTGCTCAGCCAGATTTATTGTAAATGTCACACACCAACATAATGACAGAAATTGACTCCTACAGTTCTAAGACCACAGGACAGTCATTTTCAACAATGAACACTGCACTGTCTCACACACACAAACTCAGTTTAACCAAGTCCACAAACAAAAGTATATAATAATTTACAATAGCGTTTTTCTTTTACTATGCATGTTACTTAGTGGGACTTTTGGCATTCCTTGCCTTAAACAATCCCCTTCAAATCTGGCTCGTATTCCGTTGTTGCCACTCGAAGCAATTTTTTCACATGTGTGTCAGTCAGAACAGATCGATGCTTTGATTTCACGTGTTTCAGGGTAGAAAACACAAACTTAGTTTGTGTTTTTTTTATGTGCGTGTTCACTTCGTTTGAGTTCAATACGGTATTTTCGTCAAATGCGCATGTGCGTGAGATGAATATACCGCAGGGGTGGGCAATTAATTTTTACAAGGGGCCACATGAGAAACCTGAATTGTGTCAGAGGGCCACACCAACGACAATATTTTAGGGATGCACCGAAATGAAAATTCAATTCAAATGGCAATGAAATCCATAATTTTTTGTGTTTTTGTGCCTCGGCACCATCACTGGAAAACTTTCCTGCCTTTTCAAAAACGTCCTCTACAGACAGAGTGCGCATGCTCGGATTGACTTTACTTTTCTGCGCCGCGTTCTTCTCATATTTAGAATGGCAACCGGGATGTTTGGATTTCAGTTGATAAATTAAACCCGACTTGGAGAAACTCTTTGCAGTTACACCCCCTCTTGAAATTTCAGCATTGCATGTTTTGCAAATCGCTATCTGCACACCGCAGACATGTTGCTCTTATCCAGATAACCGTGTGCTGGCTGCACTTTTTTATTGCGTCATTACAATTGTGTTTCTGCAGTGTTGTTTCGGTGATTTAGGTCTTTCCAAAAATTCTCGGTGCATCCCTGTAATTTATGATTGGCCTCATGCCAAGGTCTGATATACCACAAAGTTTCCCAGTAGGGGCAAGCTCATTTAAGTCTTAAAAATACCGTATTGAACTTAAGCAAAGCGAACACGCACATTAAAAATCAAACACACAAAAATCGATATGAACGTAAGAGCCGCATGAAACCAGCCAAAGCGCCGCATGCGGCTCGCGAGCCGCGGGTTGGCCACCCCTGGTGTAAGCACTCTAGAACTGACCCAACCAGACAGTAGACCGGGTCCAACTCGTGGTGCTCACATCAATTGGAGAACAGCTGCCATTTAGTGGCATACGACCTCCTCGTGGAGGGAGCTCTGGAATGAAGGATGGTCTCAACCACCTCAGTAGAGAGACCAGCCGCTAGAAACCGCAACCCCTCAAGGGCCACAGCCATAGCCTCCACAACTCCGGGCAGAGGTGAACCAGGGCGCCCCCGGCCTGCAAGAGGATATCCCTCCTGGAAGGAATTTCCCAAGGAGGGCCTTTGAGAAGGGACAGCAGGTCTGCAAACCATGGTTTGCATGGCCACGTACTCCGTCCTGGCGGACCCCCTCCAGAACTCCCAGGACCAGCGCGACGGGAGGGAAGGCGTACAGACGAAGCCTCAGCCATGTCTGCACCATGGCGTCCAGCCCCAGCGGGTCACAAACAGATCTACCTGGGCTCTGTGAAATCGCCGCCATACCTTCTCCACCACCTTGGGGTGGAGCCTCCATTCCCCGGGCCTTGGCCCCTGCCTCGAAAGTTCGTCCGCTCTCCAATTCCACCAGCCCGGGATGTGAACGGCCCTCAGAGAGAGGAGCTTTCCCTCGGACCACAGGAGGATCCGGCGAGCCAGCCTGTACAGTACGTATGAGACCACTGACATGTTGTCCATGCGCCAGGAACACAGCCATCAACTCGAGGCAGTTTATGTGCCAAGCACGATGCAGCTCATCCCACTGACCCCGGGCGAAGCGGCGACTCATGAACGCCCCCCACCCCGTGTCTATTGTCAGCGTTACGTGACGACAAGGCGCTCCCAAGACGGGGCCTTAAAACAGGAATGCGCAGTCCCTCCATACATCCAAGGTCCGAAGAGCTCGCCTTGAAATCCTGATAGTACGGAGAAATAAATTTTCACAAAAAGTTTTAGTATATGAAATACATTTTCCCATGTACAAAGTAAAACTTTTTAATTTATCAATAACAAACACATCTTTGATGGCATATTTTACATTATTTACACAAACCTTTTTCACACAGCTAAGTGTTTTATCTGCAAAATCAATGGCTTGACATTTTTTGTGACTCTTAAGTGTACTTTGAAGTTTTCTAAGTAAAGACGTAAATGGAGTGCTCATGCTTAATACTGTAACTTTTACAGGAATATAACCCAACATGCTGAAGAAGTGATTTTACTGACCTTTCAAAAAGCATGCTCGAAAGAGAGCGAGGCGGACCTCTTTTTACTGTAGGTGCCATAACTATATCTGCAATTTCTTGACCCAGAAGATAGAATTACAGTAATGGAATTGCGTTTAATGTGGTGTGCAATCAAAAATTATAAAAGCCTAAATAAGCTTCATGTTTGTGAGGCTGATCCTGAAATGCTTGAATTGTGTAAAATTTTCTCAGACAGCTGGGACGGTTTGTTTGCTTTATTATTTTGACTTATGGCAATTTGACAATTCAGCATTTACTTCCTGTATGGTCATAAGTTTTTTCTCTATCTGCCTTTCACAAAACTAATTTGACTACTAAACGTATTACGCCTTCTAATAAGTCATGCATGATGTCAGGTGTCAGTCCTTTTGTCACATCAAAGTAACTTCAAATTAACTTTAAATGGACAGATTTCAACACCATATACTGCTCATCTTTATAGAAGTGCAGACATAATGCACCTGGATGTTTGGAAAAGAATGAATTTTCCTTAAAGTATATTCCATCTTTGTAGTCTGACAGCACATACCCTAACCTGAGTGTTTTGTGTCTGTATAGAATTCTATACATCTTAATGGCTGCAGTACTTTGTGAGCACATCAGCAATGGGAACTGGAATTGGAAAATTTCCAATCTTATGAACATTAACATCCCTTTTGCTTTACAATTTTCCTTTAGATGCATGGCACATTTCAGATCACTCCATATTTACTGTGCTGAAGATTCTCTTCTCACTAAAGACCTGTTTCCAGTCAGATGCTCCCAAAATCTGAACTATGGGATAGGGTGTGGCTGGTTCTTCCTTGACAAAATGAATTTGTACTTGAAAAGTCAGAAGTAAATATTGATTAAATTCCCAGTCACTAGTTGCAACTGTTCACCTAGACTTAATGCACAATAGTTAATTATATTAACTTACAAATAATTCTCAAAAAGCTTGTAATCTGTGAGACCAGCACTGGCACTTTTCCAATCAACTTCAAAATCTAAAAGACAAAGGGCAGTTAAAGATGCACAGAGAACAATTTGAAGATCACACAGAACGAATTTCAGAATTTCAGTTTATTTACATTGTTGTAAAATATTTTTGTGAACATGCTCTAGACTGCATATTCAGTTGTGCAACAGCCTAAAGTGTTTGCATTTATGTACAGTGCGGGCAAGGCCTTTTTTTTTTATAAAAACATCCAGACATAAAATAATAAAAAAGAAGTGAAAGAAGGTTTTGAGGTTTTGAAAGAGCGGCTCTTAAACAAAAGATGCTTATAAAGCTTTAAGGTACGGAAATAGATTACACAAATATGCAAACCCACAATATAAAAGTAGATCAGGCGAAAACTGTGAGCTCACGTGACACCCCAGGGACCAGGTAAGAATTAATTAAAGCATTACAATAATTAAACATACACGAACATAAAAATAAGCTAATATTAAGCTAAATGCACTCGCTAATGTCATGTTGCACTTTTGCTGCAAACATAAAACTCACCGTTGAATTTTTTTCTAAAGATAAAGACGAAAAAGGCATGGTTGTGGTTGTGGTTGTGCTTCGCCTCCTGCTCTCCATTTTCATGAAAAATTCCATTGATAGCTGCAGAAAATTTTAGTCTGATAATCCACCAAATCCAAGTTTTCTGGTAATAAAGAGACGAAAAGCACAGCAACGAATTCAAGTCATCATCTGCTTCCTGCTCTCCATTAATGTTCAAAAGTCAGATAAATGTTGCTCCATGTTTTAGTATGGAAATTAGTCATATCTTTTGACGTTTTGGAGTCAAGGTGAGGGAGGCTAGATTGAGATGGTTTGGACATGGGAAGAGACAAGAAGAAGACTGGGATCCTCTTCCACTCCTTCATAATGACATCACAGAGCTTCTGGATGTTAAACACATGCACTCCACCAGGTGCCAGGTGCTCAATCAGGTTCATGTCTGGAGAGATACAAGGTCACTGCATCACCTTCAGCCTCATCAGCACGTAATTTTGACGTTGTGTTTGGGGACATTTTCATGTTGGAAAACTGCCATTCTGCACAGTTTCTGAAGGGAGGGCACAGTTTCTGCCCTCCGCAGGTTTCACCACCATGCTTGACTGTAGGCAAGACACAATTAAGTACTATTAATAACTCGCGTCGCCACACACGCTGGACACACCTGAGCCAAACAAGTTTATCTTAGTCTCATCAGAACACAGGACATGGATCCAGTAATTTATCCTCTTGGACAGGTTTTCCAGCAAACCGTTTGCAGGCTTTATTGTGATCCAGCTTAAGGAGAGGCTTCTTTCTGGGACGACGGCCATTCAAACCGACTTGCACTGTGCGGCATATGGTCTGAGCACTGAAGATCGAACATTTCGCTTTTGCAAACTTCAACCAATGCCTGCAGCACTCATTCGTCTGTTTTTTGAAGCCAGCTTCTGCACCTGACACACAGCACAAGGGCTCAATTTTTTTGATCGACCTTTGCAAGGTCTGTTCTGAGTGGAAACTGTCAAAAAAACCTCAGTATGACCCTGGCCACTGTACTGTAACTCAGTTTCAGGGTGTTGCCGATCTTCTTATAGCCTCAGCCACCTTTGTGAAGAGAAACAATTCTAATTCTCAAATCCTCAGAGAGTTTTTTGCCAAGAGGTGAGCAAATGAGTCACTATGAGAGAATTGTACAAAAAGCAATACATTTTAACTGCTCTAAAACACAAAATATAAAAATTAGTGTGAGGGGTGTACTCACTATTGTGAGATCCTGTATAAAATAGTAGAGATGTAATGGTACATGTATTATTATAGTGTGCTGAATGAAATCCTTTTAACATGCGGAACATAGCTAAAATCTGAGATCCCTCACAAACATTTTAAGTGGCGGACCACAAATTTGTTTAGTCTCCACAATACACTTTGAATGTAATGCAGCTGGACTGTTGCTCAGTCGTCTTTTCAAATGAAAGGAAAGAACATTTTAAAGAAATAAACAATTGAAATATCAGTCTGTGTGTGATGAATCTATATAATATACGAGTTTCGAGTTTTGTATAGAATTATTAAATAAATCAACGTTTCTACGATATTCATATTTATTTGGATGCATCTGTATATATATTATATTTTATTTAAAACAAGCAGACATTTTATTTAAAATTGAACTGTTTATGTTCACAAATGTTATATATAATATATATAATAATAAACTGTTTTAATAAAAGAAACAAACAGCAATTTACCAAAATTGAACCGAACCGTGACTTGAGGTCTGAGGATATGTACCGACCGTGAATAAAAAAATAAAAAAATAAATATGTATGTATGTATGTTCATATTCACACACATACAGAAATACAGAGGAACAGCAGATGGTCACCTCTGGGTATAATTTCTCCTCTGAAGATCTTAAAGGTTTAGTGTTTATCGAAGCTGCCATTGAAATGTTGTTCAGATGCTGTGAAATATTTAATTTTAGTAAACAAATTTAGTAAACCATCAAGCAATTTGTGTGTATATTTATGGTTCTGTTCTGTTCTCGCTCTCCCCTACACTGCTAGAGAGTAGATTTTCTAATGAGAAATCAGGAGGAATAACCAGCGAATTTCTTCTGTTTGTCTGAGGTTCTTCAATTGGATCTTCCGGACCTTCTGAATCTTTAGGGCTTTCTAAATTTTCAGGAACTTGTGAATATTCAGAACCTTCTGAATCCCTAGGATCTTCTAAATCTTCTGAATCTTTGGTATCTTCAGGACCTTCAGGATTTTCTCCTCGACTCGTGTTAGACTTCACTGGACTCTGGCGACCCATCTGTTCAGATAAAAAAAAAAAAAACCTGTGCCAGTTGTAGATATAAAGACTGCTGTAGATTTTTGTGTGGATTAAATAACTGTTTGCCATTTCACAATGGATGACAGAGGAGAGGAAATTGATTTGGTTGTAGATACACAAGAATATTTACAAGACAGACTTTTCAAGAAAAGCTGGACATCATGATACTTCTACTCCCCTGTTCCATCCCCAAAATTAATATCATTTTACTGTCTTCTCATTATTTTTATATATTTATTAATTATTCCAAACAACACTACTGTGTTGGTTATCAAAACAAAATTACAATTTCCTCACCTTCAAGTCGTTTCGAAGCTGTGTGATGTTTCACTTTAAATTATGCTTTCTATCTTCTGCCATGGAATGGAAAAAACCTGTAAGAGATTGAGGGGAATAATTTAGAATATCTTATTTTATATAATGAAAAACAGACAGTATTCAGGATTGGAATAAAATAAGGTGGAGAAAATGATAGCAGTGTTAATTTTTAGATGAACTATAACTTTTTCACTGTTCTAATGTAAGTTTAAGAGGATTTCTCTCTCCACTGTCAGTTTATATAACATTTTGTTTCATTAATGAATTTCCTTAAACTCTCAGAGGAAAAGTCTTTGGGAACAGTCCCTGAGGATAGTCTCTGAGGAAAGCCAGAAACCCCACTTAAAGAAGATAATTTATTCGATCTTTCAATATCTGTTTTTTACAGTATATCCTGGTTTAGTGGGGTGAGAATGTCCTGCTGAAACTAAACGGACGCTTGAACTTCATGTAAAAATAAATCACCTGCTTTTGAATCTCTTGGCGTCCCATAAAACACATGCGAAGTAAAACCGCGCCAACTCTTATATGATTGGTGTTCATTTCAACAGCCAAATTTCGAGGCAGGTTTTATATGTCAACCTCAAATGTGTATCATTAAAGCATAAACATGTCAACATCAGCTTTGTATCATTAAAGCATAAACATGTCAACATCAGCTTTGTATCATTAAAGCATAAACATGTCAACATCAGCTTTGTATCATTAAAGCAAATGAGTGAAATGCATAATATATCGCATACTAAATATACCATCACATAGTGAAATACTGTGGCGGGGGAGGATTTCTGATTATTAGGAGACCTGGAGGGAGATTATTCGGGAGTCTGTGTCCTCAGTGTCTACAGCAGTTCCCGTTTCTGCTTTTCATTCATACACTACAGACTAAATCCTATCAAAAATAAGTTATAATCTTCTGCACTTTTATTCATACACTACAAACTAAATCCTAATTTTAAAAAAAGGTAATAAACTACTGACTTTTATTCATACACTACAGAATAAATCCTAATTTTCTGCACTTTTAGTCACAATGCAGTAAAAGTTTCAGTCCGAAAAAAGATCACTTACTGTACAGAACACTGCAGAGAGTTGGATAAGATGATATTAATGATGATGATGATGATGGTAAAATGTAAGTAAACAGGTTAAAATTGTGACAGATCCAGGCAGGAGAAAACACGTGTACACCTCAGACCACTCCAACTGTTTTACTTTCAGTTTGTTTTCGCGCCTTTTTTCAATAGGCGGGGAGAATGGTGTGTGTGTGCGTGTGTGTGTGTGTGTGTGTAAACACAAACAGCCAGTGTGTATATATCAGAGGTGGCAAAAGTACACACATCCTTTACTTAAGTAGAAGTACAGATACTCATGTTTTAAAAGACTCTGGTAAAAGTTGAAGTACTGATTATACTTTTTTACTCAAGTGAAAGTAAAGCAGTTTTGGCTCTGACATGTACTTAAGTATAAAGTAGTTATTACTTCTGCCTGTTTTAGTGTCACGTTGGTAACTGGACCTCACATCATATTAATATTAGGGCATTACAATAATAACAATTAATAAAATTAATAATTAATTAAATAACAATTATAAATGTTTAATCGCAACTTAATCACACATTTCTATCTGTTCTAAAAGTTCCAAATATTAATACTTCCTGTATTTAATACTTTAAGCAACATGGATATTGAGAAATATGGATGCAACATAAAGCATGAATACAAAATCATTCTTGTAAATGTTTTACTGTATTAATGGAGGTTTAAATTAAGTAAATCATCAGGACACCAAACGGAACCTTAACTATGTTTCCACATGGACAGTTAATGAGTTGATACTGGAGAAACTACAAGTCTTCAGGTCAAGTCAAGAAGTTTTTATCATTATCATACCAATTTATGGTATGGTTTATGGTATTTATGGTATAAATAATACTGATTTATGTAATCATACCGATTACATAATCAGAGAATATTTTTATTTGTTTTAGGGTGCTTCTTGGCACAAAGCGTTCTGTTGCTACTCTGCTAAAGATCCATGGATCGGTTAATTCTCTCTGTGTTTTCCCGCCCGATCAGCATCACTCACAATCGTGTGTCCGCTCCCAAAGGTCATTGCTTTAACAGGTAGATACATTACAATTAGGGGTGTAATGGTAAACAAAATTTACAGTTTAGTACGTACCTCCATTTTTAAGTCACGGCCATGTTCAATTTCGGAACAGTTTGTAGGAAAAAAATGATAAACATAAAATTGCTTGCCATTTTTTATTAACGCAGTTTATTATTATTAATATTTGTGAATATCAACATTTTTTTTTGTTCATAATATGACTGCTTAGTTAAATTATATTTTATCATATTTTCTAAAAATAAAATAAAGTTTTCTAAAGAAAACGTATTTCATCATACTTTAACAAATGTCTTGAATCCTTCCATCCTTCATTCATTCAATCCCTCAATATGCAGAATTGTCAGCATTTTCTCCTGCATCCACCCCCTTTATTTGTTTTTTGTCTCTGCCCCTAAAAATATCTTAGCACAGTCCTGAGGTGACATGTATGTTTTTAGCCATTTTCAAGTTCTTCATCCTGATTATCGTGAAGGAGAATCACACTGAAAAAGATGTGTGTTTAAAATCCTGGCAAATTTATTATAAATAAAAAAACTGAAAAAATCACATGTACATAAGTATTCACAGCCTTTGTTAAATACTTTGTTGAAGCAGCTTTGGCACCAATAGCAGCCTCAGGTCTTTTTGAGTATGATGCTACAAGCTTGGCCACCTGTTTTTGAGTAGTTTCTTACATTCTTTACAAAATCTCTCAAGCTCCATTAAGTTGGATGGGGAGTGTCAGTGCACAGACATTTTCAGATCTCTCCCGTTGGAAGATGAACCATCAATCATTTAAAACATACTTAACTGGAAAGAATAAAGGAATATCCTCTGTATGCACAATAACAAACATCTTTGTGGGCTGATGATTTTCCATTATTTACACAAACCTCTTTCACACAGCTAAGTGTTTTATTTGCAAAAACAATGGTTTGACATTTTTTGTGACTCTTTAGTGTATTTTGAAGCTCTCTGGTTAAAGACGTAAATAGAGTGCTCACGCTTATTCCTGTAACTTTTCATAATCACCCAACATGTCTTTTGTTTTTAAGAAGTGATGTTAATGAAGTTTATACATGTGCTAGATACATTCTTAAAGAACTGATGCTTGCTTTCAACACGCATGCACCAAAGAGGATGAAGCGGACCAAAAGAAGAAATAAGTCTCGCATAATGAATTAGATAGTGAAACTGTGGTGTGATGACGTGAAATTTGTCTTTTAACTTTTTGTGAGGCTGATCCTAAATTGCCTGAATTCTGTAAAAATTCTCAGGCATCTGGGGCGGTTTGTTGCTCTAGTATTTTGACCTATGGCAATATGACTCAATTCAGCATTTACTTCCTGTATGGTTATATTCTCTATGTGCCTTTCTTAAAACTAATTTGACTACTAAAGCTATTATGCCTTCTAATAAGTCATGCATGATGTCAGGTGGCAGTCTTTTTGTCACATCAATGTAACTACAAATGCAAATCAAATGGACAAATTCCAAAAATTGTTAGCAGGGTTTTCCTTAACAGAATCTAAGCATGGGCGTACATTTCATTTAACAGTAGGGGGGACAATAAATATAAAATTTCTCATGAGCAATTTTTGAAGGAGACACAAATAATACAGTCAAATTGTACTTATAAAGACACAGTGTCCCCACAGTGAAAAACTTTGCTTTTATCATTATTATTGTAGCATGGAGACTGCGTTATTATGGTTATTTTCTCAGTTTTTCTCAGGTTCAATGACAAAGCAAAACAAGGAATTAAAAAAAAGTTTAAAATGTTATTTAAAATTAATTGAGACACTTAAAAACAGAATAGAAATTGATTATACAAAAAGAAAATACAGTGGGGCAGTTCAGACGTAGCACAGTGCTAATTTAGTAAATGCACAGATAAACAATATGCTAATTGTGGCCGTAAATGTTAAGTTAACATTATACCAAGTCGTCCCAAATAAAACACTGCATGGGAAACAGCTTTGGCGTGTTAGTGTCAGTCCACTATGCAACAAGCTATTGTAAACAAGCTAACGTTCACTAGATAAGTCATATTTTAATCGCTAATAGAGCAGATTCATGGAAAATTACATTCGGTAATCAGCATTTCTCCCCCAACTAATTTATGAATGTGTCTGCATCAACTACATTAAAGAGAATCGCTTTATTGAAAGTGAATAAAATCCCCTAGTTAATGGAGTTGAACATTAATTGAGCTGCAGACACACACCTGACTCGTGTGTGTAGAGAAGGTGAGATGAACTGGGAAAGCAGGCAGTGGGTCAAACCACTGTGAGGAAGGGGAGGGGGAACTGTTTCTAAATGCATTTTTTGCGGGTTTTTTTCTACTTACACAATTATTTAGGTATGCATACAAATATTTTCCACAACAGAGAGTGCGATATTTTTTATATTTTTTATTTTGGGATGGGAGGGAACATGTCCCCTCCGTCCCCTCCGGGATTTACGCCCATGAATCTAAGTAATGCTTTTGGGCTTCAGAGGGTCTGAGAATATACTTGTCTTCACTGAAAAACTTGCCATACAGCAGTGGTGTCAAACTCAGGCTGGTGTAATTATATTTGACCCGCGAGATCATATCAAATGTGTATTAGAGCTGCCCGCGCATACACCGCTAATACTACAAATCCCAGAATGCTTTGTTAGTGCGTTGGCGCGTCAGTCGAGACCGCTGAAAAACTCCGCGTACTCAGCGCTGAATTTACCCGGAGATTTACCAACTTTGAAGCCCAGAAATGCAGATTTGAACTGCTCAGTAACCCGTTTGTGGTTGACGTGGAAACCAACCTCCAAATGGAGCTGGTTGAACTCCAGTGTAGAGACACGCTCAAGTCAAAGTACGACTCTGTGTGTGCTGCACACTTTCCATGTTTCCTCCCGACACACTGCACAACTCTGTGCCCAAGCTGCTCAAATCCTCTCTGTGTTCACCAGCACATATCTGTGTGTGTAACTGTTCTCTTTAATGAAGATCAACAAAACACCACGCAGGAGTCTCACTCATGAACATCTTCACTCAATCCTGAGGATTTCCTCAGCTCAGAGCCTCAACCCAGACATGATGCACTTGTATCTAAGAAGAGATGCAGGAATCTGTCTTAAACCAAGGAATGAATGATGTCTTTATGCACTTTTCTTACTCCAAGGCATGTACTGGTAATGGTTGAAAGATTGCTTTTTTTAACTGAAGGAAATTATTATTATTATTTTGGTTTTGTTGTTGCCCTGTGAAAAATGATTTACATTATAAAGGAATTCAAAAGTCTATAGATAGAGAGAGACATAATAAGAAACGAATACCACTGATGTGTTTTATTTCAAATTTAATTTCTCATGTGTTTATAATATTAAACTTTGGTTGTTCCAGATTTAATGTTTATGCAAAACTAAAGTTTGTTTCCATATGAAAAGGTTCTACATTACACATCTAGAGAGAAGGGAAAACATGCACAATTGCAGTAATTTTTTCAATAAATATTGACTTTGGCCCGCGACTTTTTTAATTTTGGCCCACTGTGAATTTGAGTTTGACACCCTTACAGTATCTACAGCCATACAGTATCTACAGATACTTCCAGACATGTGTGTGTGTGTGTGTGTGTGTGTGTGTGTATATATATATATAAATCCCTCCTGCAGTGTGTGCAAACCTGGTGAAAATCTACAAAACATTTGACCTCTGTATTTGCAAACAAAGACTACTGTACCAAATATTAACATTGACTTTATCAGGTGTTCAAATACTTATTTGCAGCTGTATCATACAAATAAATAGTTCGCGCTACCGGAGCTAAAGGTAAGGTGCACACTCGTTGTTTTCCTGGTGCTAGTGTTCTCGATGTCGCTGCACAGGTACCTGCGATCCTGAACGAGAACTTCGGAGCGGGTTGTTCTCCATGCTGGAGCGAACGACACCAGGCTGAGGCAAACGGAGATCTTAAAGAGGGATTTCAGGATCCTGGTGGAGACAGTACGCAGCACATCGCCCACAAACGAGGATCATAGTGTCAGGACCTCTTCCCACTTACCAGCGAGGGGCTGAGAAGTTTAGTAGACTTTTAGCTCTAAATGAATGGTTACAGTCATGGTGTCGAGAACATAAACTTCTCTTTTTTAATAACTGGAACTGTTTCTGGGAGCGTCCTAGGTTCTTCCGCCCTGATGGCCTGCACCCCAGCAGAGTTGGAGCAGCAGTGCTATCAGATAACATCTCTAGGATACTTCACACCATCTGACTGGTAAGACATCAGGAAATCTTCAACTATGAGAACACGCATACTACAGACCAAATAGTTACAAGTGAGCACACAGCCCAATTTATAGAAACCATATCTATCCCTCGTGTAGTAAAACCAAGAATTAAATACACAAGATCCAGAAATAATCTTATTACAGTTAAAACTGAAAATGCCAGATAAACAAACACCAAAAGTTCTAAAGTTTGGTCTTTTAAACATTAGATCACTTGCACCCAAAGCACTGATTATAAATGAGATTATCACAGGTAATAATCTCGATGCACTCTGTCTCACTGAGACATGGATTATACCAGGTGATTATATGGGCCTAAATGAGTCTACATCCTAATCAGGATATGTTTATAAGCCAAGCCCCATCAGACTGGTCGTGGGGGAGGTGTAGCTACCATTTATAGTGCCTCTCTTAATGTTAGTCAGATATTAGGATTCAGCTTTAAATCATTTGAAGTGCTCGTTCTTAAAGTTGTACTTTCAGACATGCATAGAAAACTCGCTCTGGTAACCGTGTACAGACCCCCAGGACCCTATGCTGATTTTCTTCAAGAGTTTGCTTGTTTTCTATCAGATCTCTTGATCAATTTTGATAAAGTGCTGCTTGTAGGAGATTTTAATATTCATGTAGATGATGTAATCGATGCTCTAGGATTATCATTTGTCGACTTATTAAACTCTTAAACTCTTAAACTGGGGTTAAACAAAACGTCACCAGACCAACTCATCGTTTTAACCACACATTAGACTTAATAATATCCCATGGCGCAGACGTCACTGACATAGATATTTTACCTCAGAGTGATGACATCACAGACCATTACCTCATACTGTACACACTACCGGTAGAGCAGATTAGCCGTGTTTCACCACGTTATCGACTTGGTAGGACTATTGTTCCAACCACTAAGGACAGATTCATAAATAACCTGCCTGATTTATCTCAATTTCACACTAAACCCATGAATGCTAATAATCTTGATGAAATAACTAACAACATAGAGATTATCCTCACTAGCACATTAGACACCTTAGCCCTCATCCGGTTAAAAAAGGTTAGAGAACAAGCACCTGCACCTTGGTATAATAGTCATACGCATGCCCTCAAGAGAACAACACGTAATCTGGAGAGAAAATGGAGGAAAACTAAATTGGAGGTATTTAGAATTGCGTATAAAGACAGTATGCTCAGCTACAGACAGGCGCTAAAAGCTGCTAGAGCTGAACACCTGAGCAAACTTATAGAAAATAACAAAAACAATCCCAGGTTCCTTTTCAGTACGGTAGCTAAACTAACTACAAATCAGGGCTCTGAAAATTGTGTCCCATCACAGTTTAGTAGTGAGGACTTTATGGATTTCTTCACTGAAAAAATAGATAACATTAGAAAAACAATTGTGGCGGTAAAACCACTGACAGCATCTCCTGACATTATCTCGCCTTCAACTCCACAACTCCACTGTTTTACATGTATAGGACAGGAAGAGCTGTATAATGTTATTGCCAAAGCTAAATCAACATGTCAGTTAGATCCAATTCCTACTAAATTACTGAAGGAAGTGTTATATACAACTGGTGAGCCTCTTCTCAATATTATTAACTCCTCACTATCGTTAGGTCACGTCCCTAAATCCCTCAAGTTAGCAGTTATTAAGCCCCTCATTAAAAAACCTAATCTGGATCCAAACACGCTATCGAATTACAGACCTATTTCAAATCTCCCATTTATGTCTAAGATTTTAGAAAAGATTTTCGCTGCCCAGTTATGTTCTTACCTGCAAGAGAACAATATCTTTGAAGAATTTCAGTCAGGTTTTAGGCCCATCATAGCACAGAAACTGCCCTAGTTAAAATCACAAATGACCTGTTTTTAGCTTCAGACCAAGGCTTCATCTCGCTGTTGGTTTTACTAGATATTAGTGCTGCATTCGACACTATAGACCATGATCTCCTTCTCGATCGCCTACAGAATTACATCGGCATTCAGGGACAGGCATTAAGCTGGTTTAAATCCTACCTGTCCGATCGTTACCATTTCGTAGATTTAAATGGAGAGCTATCCAGGCTAATGCAAGTAAATTATGGCGTGCCACAAGGTTCAGTTCTAGGACCCCTGCTCTTCACAATATACATGCTTCCGTTAGGAAATATTATTAGAAGGCATGGAATTAGCTTCCATTGTTATGCTGATGATACTCAGCTATATATCTCATCTAAACCAGGCGATATAGCTCAACTAGCTCGAATAACTGAGTGTGTTAAGGAAATAAGAGATTGGATGACCCATAACTTTCTACTTTTAAATTCTGATAAGACTGAGATTTTGCTCATCGGCCCAAAAACTAGTATACAGAAGCTCCAGCATCTCAACCTGCATTTAGACGGATGTTCTGTAACCACTAGTTCAACGGTAAAAGACCTGGGAGTTATTTTAGACAGCAACTTGTCTGTAAAAATATCATATCAACCAAGTTAAAAAAACAGCCTTCTTTCACCTTAGAAATATTTCTAAGTTAAGAAAAATGTTATCTATATCCGATGCAGAGAAGCTCGTCCATGCGTTCATGACCTCCAGAATAGATTATTGTAATGCATTACTAGGTGGATGTCCTGCATCATTAATAAACAAGCTTCAGTTAGTTCAGAATGCAGCAGCCAGAATTCTTACAAGGTCAAGAAAATATGATCATATAACCCCAATCTTATCGTCCCTACATTGGCTTCCTGTTAAGTTTCGAATAGACTACAAACTACTACTTCTTACTTATAAAGCACTAAATGGTTTGGCTCCCATGTATCTATCCAGTCTTTTAACATGCTACAATTCCTCACGCTCCCTGAGATCTCAAAACTCTGGGCTTCTAGTAGTTCCTAGAATAGCAAAGTCCACTAAAGGTGGTAGAGCATTTTCACATTTAGCTCCTAAACTCTGGAATAGTCTTCCTGACAGTGTTCGGGGCTCAGACACACTCACCCAGTTTAAGTGTAGATTAAAAACATATCTTTTTAGCAAAGCCTACACATAACACACATCACATCATAACCTTGAACATCTGATCACATGCACATTATCAACTTGTGCTGTTAATATCATGAACAGCAGCTACGCTAATTCCTCTCCACTGCTTCTCTTTCTCTCCCCATTCCGAGACACCCTGAGGTTTGGCCAGCTCCAGTCACCTCCCACCTCGTGATGATTACGGACCTTTGAAGAAGTAGATGCCGAACTCGCAAACATCCCGAACCATCTAGAGACGTACCAGTGCCATTTGGATCCCGCTACATGTGTGGAGTTTTGACATTGGACCTCCTGGAGTGTTTAAAGGCTCTGGCATGGAGAAGCTGATGCTGGATCTGTGATGATCACAAATGTTGAGCTCATAAAACTAGGAGCTACTAACCATATAGACTGTATAAGACTGCAGAAAGAACATCACCCAAATGAGGATGGGTGTTATGAGGATGAGGATAAGGGAGTTTTTCCTTTCCAGTCGCCACGGCTGCTCATCAGGGATAAATACACACCATTAACCTTAACTGTTGATTTGTATAAAGCTGCTTTAAGGCAATGTCTGTTGTGAAAAGCGCTATACAAATAAACTTGACTTGACTTAAAAAATTATACATTGTGATTTCTGGATTTTTTTTTTAGATTATGTCTCTCACAGTGGACATGCACCTACGATGACAATTTCAGACCCCTCCATGATTTCTAAGTGGGAGAACTTGCAAAATAGCAGGGTGTTCAAATACTTATTTTATATATATATATATATATATATATATATATATATATATATATATATATATATATATATATATATATATAAGATTAGATTAGATTCAACTTTATTGTCATTACACATATACAAGTACAAGGCAACGAAATGCAGTTTGGGTCTAACCAGAGTGCAATAACAGCAAGTGCAGGATATATAGTTTTTACATGAATTTACAAGGTTAAATAGAATGAAATATAGACTATAAACAGTAATTTAAAGATGTATATGTACGATAAATGTAGTATACAGATGAATATATGTACTAAAAACATAATATACAGATTAATATATATATGTACTATGAATATAATTACAGATGAATATGAATATATATGTACTATGAACAATAATATACAGATGAATATATATATATGTTCACAATACATATTATATATATATGTATTGTGAACATGATATACAGATGCCTATTACTATACACAGAGATTTACAGAAGGATGTGAACGGTGAACATAATATTGCTATAACTATAGACAGAGAACGGGTATATATACACAATGGTGAGCACAATACAAAAAAGAGCAGTGTGCAAATGAGCAAAGGTTTGTGTAAACAAGTATATACAGTACAGACCAAAAGTTTGGACACACCTTCTCATGCAAAGAGTTTTCTTTAGTCACACTGAAGGCATCAAGGGCTATTTGACCAAGAAGGAGAGTGATGGGGTGCTGCGCCAGATGACCTGGCCTCCACAGTCACCGGACCTGAACCCAATCGAGATGGTTTAGGGGTGAGCTGGCCCGCAGAGTGAAGGCAAAAGGGCCAACAAGTGCCAAGCATCTCTCGGGGAACTCCTTCAAGACTGCTGGAAGACCATTTCAGGTGACTACCTCTTGAAGCTCATCAAGAGAATGCCAAGAGTGTGCAAAGCAGTAATCACAGCAAAAGGTGGCTACTTTGAAGAACCTAGAATATGACATTTTTCAGTTGTTTCACACTTTTTTGTTATGTATATAATTCCACGTGTTAATTCATAGTTTTGATGCCTTCAGTGTGAATCTACAATTTTCATAGTCATGAAAATAAAGAAAACTCTTTGAATGAGAAGGTGTGTCCAAACTTTTGGTCTGTACTGTATATATATATATATATATATATATATATATATATATATATATATATATATATATATATATATATATACATACACACACATGTGCATCTCAATAAATTAGAATATCATGGAAAAGTTTATTTATTTCAGTATTCGACTCAAATTGTGAAACTCGTGTATTAAATAAATTCAGTGCACAGAGATTGAAGTAGTAGTTTTTTATTGTGTTGATTTTGGGTCACATTTAACAAAAAACCCACCAATTCGCTATCTCAAAAAATTAGAATATGGTAAAATGCCAATCAGCTAATCAACTCCTGCAAAGGTTTCCTGAGCCTTTAAAATGGTGTCTCAGTTTGGTTCACTAGGCTACACAATCATGGGAAAGACTGCTGCTCTGACAATTGTCCAGAAGACAATCATTGACACCCTTCACAAGGAGGATACGCCATAAACATTCATTGCCAAAGAAGCTGGCTGTTCACAGAGTGCTGTATTCAAGAATGTTAACAGAAAGTTGAATGGAAGAAATATGTGGAAGAAGAAGATGCACAACCAACTGAGAGAACCGCAGCCTTGAGAGGCTTGTCAAGCAAAATTTATTTTTAAGAATTTGTCTGAACTTCACAAGGAATGGATTGAGGCTGGAGTCAAGGCATCAAGAGCCACCACACACACACGTGTCAAGGAATTTGGCTATAGTTGTCATATTCCTCTTATTAAGCCACTCCTGAACCACAGACAACATCATAGGCGTCTTACCTGGGCTAAACAGAAGAAGAACTGGACTTTTGCCCAGTGGTCCAAAGTCCTCTTTTCAGATGAGAGCAAGTTTTGTATTTCATTTGAAAACCAAGATCCTAGAGTCTGGAGGAAGGGTGGAGAAGCTCATAGTCCAGTGTTAAGTTTCCACAGTCTGTGATGATTTGGAGTGGAATGTCATCTGCTGGTCTTGGTCCAGTGAGTTTTTTAAAAACCAAAGTCACTGCACCTGTTTACCAAGAAATGTTAGAGCACCTCGTGATTCTTTCTGCTGACCAGCTTTATAAAGATGCTGTTTTCATTATCCAGCAGGATTTGTCACCTGCCCACACTGCCAAAAGCACCAAAAGTTGATTAACTGACCATAGCGTTGGTGTGCTTGACTGGCCAGCAAACTCACTAGACCTGAACCGGTATTGAAAATAAGAAACAAGAGACCACAAAATGCAGATAAACTAAAGGCCACTGTCAAAAAAACCTTGGCTTCCATACCAAATCAGCAGTGCCACAGAATGATCACAGAATGGCCATGCCATGCCGAATTAAAGCAGTAATTAAAACAAGAGGAGCCCCTACTAAGTATTGAGAACATATACAGTTTATTTACACTTATGCAGTATTTATTTATATTACACTTTTGTGTGATACTGTGTGTATATATATATATATATATATATATATATATATATATATATATATATATATATATATATATTGAAATACTAAATACTGGATTCGTATAAAGAGAATACACTACAGTTAAAAAGAAAAGTTCAGAAAAAGACCACTTACTGTAAAGGAAAAGGGGGTGAAAATTATGATGATTATGATGATGATGATGATGATGATGATGATGATGAACTAGAATTGGAGATGTGTGTGTGTATGTACTATTTGGAGTAGTGGTAAAATTAAAGAATTGTCCACAAGGGGACGCTATGGCACTGTCTAATCCTTTATTGTGCAGCGTTTCTGTTGTCTATCTTTCTCAAACATACACACAAACACAGCAACACAATGAGCATGTTAGTGTGTTTTTTATTCTAACATACTATAACATACTGTAGAAGTATAGCCCGTAGTCTGCTGTATTAAACCCCACACTGTCAGACTGACACACACACAACTCACCAAATTTCAAGATACTACATTACAATAAATATCACCAATATAAACACATATAAAATTGATCCTGGACTATACTTAATGTCAACAGTCTGATTCAGGACTACAGTTTGCATTTGATCACCATCTCTACACACCTCAATATCGTTTAGCTGTAATGGACATTTGGTGCCACCCAGATGAGGATGGGTGACTACACCACACTGCATTAAACCATATTGCACTACACCACACTACACTACACAATATTACACTACACCACACCACACTACACCAGCATATCACACTACACCATATTACACTACATTACACCACTCCATATTACCCTCCACCAAACACCATACTATACCATATGACACTACACCACACAACACCATACTATACTACACCTCACCATATTACACTACACAACACAATACACCACATTGAACTACACAATACCAGACTACACCATATCACACTACACTACACACCAGGCTACACGACACCACACTACACTATACTACACTACACAACACCAGACTACACCATATTACACTACACCAAACCATACCACACTACACTATACTATTACATTACAATACACCACATTGCACCACACTACACTACAACGCCATGTCACTCAACACAATATTACACTCAACACATCACATATTACACTACACTACATGAAATCACACTAAACCATATGACATTACACTTCCCACACAACACTATACTATATTACACTAAAATACACCAGATTACAACACACTACACCGCCACGTCACTCTACACCATATTACACTACACCACACAACCACACTACACCATATTACACTACACCACACAACCACACTACACCATATTACACTACATTACACCACTCCATATTACCCTCCACCAAACACCATACTATAATACACCTCACCATATTACACTACACCACACTACACTACACAATATTACACTACACTACACAATATTACACTACACCAAACCATACCACACTACACTATACTATATTACACTACACCACACAACACCATACTATAATACACCTCACCATATTACACTACACAACACAATACACCACATTGAACTACACTACCAGACTACACCATATCACACTACACTACACACCAGGCTACGACACCACACTACACTACACAATATTACACTACACAACACCAGACTACACCATATTACACTACACCAAACCATACCACACTACACTATACTATTACATTACAATACACCACATTGCACCACACTACACTACAACGCCATGTCACTCAACACAATATTACACTCAACACATCACATATTACACTACACTACATGAAATCACACTAAACCATATGACATTACACTTCCCACACAACACTATACTATATTACACTAAAATACACCAGATTACAACACACTACACCGCCACGTCACTCTACACCATATTACACTACACCACACAACCACACTACACCATATTACACTACACACCACATCACATTACACCATATTACCTACACCACACTACACCACTCCTTACTTCACAATATTACAATATACCACACAATGTACAATGCTACACAATGCCACACTACACTATACTATACTACACTACACCACACCATATCACACTACACCCACGACCACTTCATATCACACTGCACTACACCACACCACACTATATCACTCTACACCATATTACACTGCACCACACTACATTAAACTACACTACACAACACCACATCACAATGCACCATATTACAATATACTACACTTCACTTCACACTATATTACACTACACAACACGAGCACACCTCACTACACCATATTACACATATTAATTCAATTCAATTAAATTAAATTCATTTTTATTTGTATAGCGCTTTTAACAATGAACATTGTCTCAAAGCAGCTTTACACAGAATGGCATACATGTTATACATTCCTGTATACCATTTCCCTCCAGTGGCTTCCTGAACACCAGTTGTCTCCACTGGCTTCCTGAAAACCAGTTCGCTCCACTGGCTTTCCTGTATACCAGTTCCCTCCACTAGTTTCCTGAACACCAGTTTCGTCCACTGGCTTTCTGAAAACCAGTTCGCTCCACAGGCTTCCTGTATACCAGTTCCCTCAACTGGCTTCCTGTATACAATTTTCCTCCACTGGCTTCCTGTATACCAGTTCCCTTCACTGGCTTCCTGTATACCAGTTCCCTCCACTGGCTTCCTGTATACCAGTTCCCTCCATTGGCTTCCTGTATACCATTTCCCTCCACTGGCTTCCTGTACACCCGTTCCCTCCACTGGCTTCCACTGGCCCTCCACTGGCAACACCAGCACATCACATTACACCATATTACACTACATCACACTACAGCACCACACCTCACTACACCATATTACACTATATTACACCTTACTACACCACCACATCACATTACACCATATTACACTACACCACACACCAAACCACCACACCTCACTACACCATGCCACACTACACCACACAACACCACCACATCACATAACACCATATTACACTACACCACAATACACCGCCACTCCTTACTACATTATTACAATATACCACACCACACTACATCATTCTACACTACATGATACCACACTACACACCACCACCATATTACACTACACAAAACCACACTACACCAAATTACATTACACTAAACCACACCACATTACACCATATTAAACCACAACACACTATACCACCACATCCATCTACACCATATAACACTACACATTTACATTTAGATTTGTGGCATTAAGCAGACGCCCTTATCCAGAGCGACGTACAAAAGTGCTTTGAGTCTCTACACTACCCCTCACTACACCACATCAAACTAAAACACACCACACCA
Source organism: Silurus meridionalis (assembly GCF_014805685.1). Taxonomy (NCBI): domain Eukaryota; kingdom Metazoa; phylum Chordata; class Actinopteri; order Siluriformes; family Siluridae; genus Silurus; species Silurus meridionalis. Next base: position 26,684,998 of record NC_060885.1, on the reverse strand, counting down.
TCACACTACACCATATTACACTACACCACACCACAACATTAAATTACACCATATTACACTACACTACACACTGGAGTAATATTTTACCTAGTGTATTTCTACTTTAACTCAACTACATGGTTTGTGTACTTCGTTCACCACTGACCACCAGACCTCATTTCACCATATTACACTACACTACATTACACCACCACACCTCACTACACCATATTACACTATACTACACCATATCACATTACGCATCACACCTCACTACACCATATTACAATATAATACACCACATTACACCACCACACCTACTACAACATATTACACTATACTACACCACACCAAATTACACCACCAAACCTCACTACACTACACCATATTACACCACCACACCCACTACACCACATTACACTATACTACACCACACCTCACTACACCACATCACGCTACACCAACACACCTCACTACACCATATTACACTACTATACACTATACCATAGAATTTCAGAGTTCAGGCTACAATTCTGTTAAACACACATTAACAGAGACAATCCATTTTATACGCACTGGTAGCTGAAATTCTTAGCTTTGTTTGAACACTGAAAGTAAAAGTAAATACCACGAGAGTCACGTGTTAAACACCCAGGAACTACACCACACACACACACACACACACACACGGGGGCAAAAACAAACAGCACTGCTAATATAAATTCATCCTAATAATAATTACTAAATAAACAAATAAATTAATGAACTTCCCAAAAAATATAAATTATAATGTATATGTTTTATCAATTGCATGCATCTATTATTATTATTATTATTATTATTATTATTATTATTATTTTGTGCTCCCTTTCTTTGTGCGTCATTTTCGGGAAATGAGAGCGAGAGCGTGTGTGCATGCGCGAGCGCGCTCCCGTGAGCAAGCGAGTCCCAAAGGGTGCCGTGTGCGCGCGCAATTCCTCTGACAAGAACAGCACGAACGCAGGAACAGTAGACAACATCTGAAACAACAAACAAACAAACATCAACAACACAACCTGAAGTGCAGTGACCGTGGATTAACACCCGGACCGAGCGGGATTATTTGTGGGATTGTCTCTTTGTTGGAGCATGTAAACGGACAGACTCCGGTGGAAGATGAGAAGCAGGCGCGCGGAGAGCGAGCACACGCGCGCTGAAGCGGATTGTGGCCGCGCGGAGCGGCGCTCGCGGAGTGCACCGAGGCCCCAGCTGTGCCCGCCGCTGCCAGATGTGCCGTTAGCTTAGCATAAACACGCAGAGACCGCGGGACGGTACCGGATATAGCGCGTTTTTTTTCAGCGACTGTGCGGCTTTGTAGGGTTTTTCTCGCTTTATTCTCTCACATATTTTAAGTCAAAGACCGACTAGCATTACCGCTAGGCACTTAGTTTGGCTAATCACAGCTAGCCAATTAGCATAACCGCAAGCATCTGGTATATATGCTAAACTGGCTAATCACAGTTAGCTAGCCGGACAAAATTTCCCTGAATCCGATTAGCTCGGCTAATTAGACGATTAGAACAACCGTGGGCAGCTAGTGGGGGCTAGTAATTACATTGAGCTAATTAGGCTATTATTAAAGTCAGTCAGAGAAGTAGGGAAGTAAAAAAAAAAAAAAAAAAAAAAGGTTTTAAATAAAATAGTTTTTTAAGTTTCCCGGTCGTGTCACTAGTTAGTTAGTTAGTTAGTTAGTTAGTTAGTTAGTTAGCCAGTGGCTAGCTCTGCTTGAGGTGTGTGTGTGTGTGAGTAAGTGAGTGAGCGGGCTGCACTGAGCGCGCAGGCCGATGAGGAGAGTCCAAACACGGGCACGAGCCACGGCGTCGCTCCGCAGGCATGCAGCAGTCCGGATACGACTTCTCCAGCGAGGAGAACAGCTCCAAGTGGAGAGGCCTTTTCGTGCCTGCGCTCAGGAAGGTCAGTTATTCACTAAGTACACACTCATAACAATTTAATAATAAGAGTTGGTAGTGGACAGTTACACACACATGCTTTTTTCTGCTTTATATTTTAAAGCTTTATTGCAATTTCCATACAACACAAAAAAAACCATTCTTACTTATTTAATAGCTCTACAAGATCAGTAACTTCGTTACAGTTACAGTCCATGTAAACCCATGTAAAATCTCATAAGGTGTTATAATTTCTCATGATCATGTAATATAGCATCACACAGTAAGTTTTCCTGCAATTATTAGATTTTATTCATCATTCATTCATATTTAGGTGTTTCTCACTGGTGATGTGTGAGATGTCAGAAATAAACTGTGAGAAGGAAAAACATACAAAACACAAAATATGTCAACAGTAGAAGAAGTTTGAAGTAATATCTGAAAGTCTGAGAGAATCCTGAACGTGATAAAGTTCTTAGCAGCAACCAGTCATTGAGAGAAAACGTGCGCGTTGCATGACACTAAAGCTAGCTTTACTTTTCTTCCTAATGTCTCTGTAAATATTTACAAGCTGGGATATGACAAGACGAGATGAAACCATGTTTGAATGAGAACATATAGCAGTTTTAGACTAAAGCATTGAGCGGAGAACTGAAATGAGGTTGGATTCACACACAGCACTGGCTCGGTCTGAGCAATTATTCTAATGTTTGGATTTCTCGCTTTAATACAATGTGTTTACATAAGTTTTATCTCCCTGATTTTATATTCAGATGAAACTTACAGCAGGTGTGTGTGTGTGTGTGTGTGTGTGTGTGTGCCTACATGCTGTAACACGTTTCTCTATGTATATGAGCTTGTGTTAAAAATCATCTTGAGACAATGACGTCAATAAAGACCTGACTGTGTGTGTGTGTGTGTGTGTGTGTGTGTGTGTGTGTGTGTGTGTTTTGACTCGCACAGGGGTTTCCCTCAGTTTACTGGAGAGCTGTTAGCATTTCAGTTGCCATGGAAATAAAGGGAGAGGGAGGGAGAGAGAGAGAGAAAGATAGAGAGGAGTGAAACCGAGAGTATTAGTCATGTTGTGTAGAGCAGGTGTTTGTGCGTGTGTTGGTGCAGAGCCGTGTCAGAATAAACACGCGTGATCCCCGTAAACAAATCTGTCCCTCTCAATAATTATATGGAGAGAATAAACATGCTGCTCTTAAAGAAAAATAATCAACACCGGGTTTAACGATTTTAGAATATAGATTATGGTTTTCCCAGTACTGCAAAAGTCTCATTCCTGTTACACCCCACCGGTTTTCCGACTGATAATTAATATCGTGGTTTTATCTGTTTACAGTTACATTTGATGTCCTGCTTTTGCTCATGTTATAGCAGGTATAAACACAATGAAAAAACAAACGCACAGCTGATCATGTTAGTGAAAAACTAAAGAAGCCTAAACTCTTCTGTCCTGAAAATGAACAGCTTTATCTCGGACTGTTACAGAGCGCTGATACTGAAGACTCCATACACCATACAGAAAACCTTTTTTCATATCTACTTTTATTTCTAATGTGAATGAGCTGTTAAAGTGGAAATGATAACGTATCTGAATGAGTACATTAATATAAAACTGCATTAGTGTCTAGAGCTGCTGTGCTAGAGAATTCATCAACATCTTCTAACCAATCAGAATTCAGGATTTAGCAGCAGATTGGAATGAACTTAGCATTATCCCTGCTTCCTAATGAACATGATGTATTACACTCATGTAGGGAACAGAAAGAGTAAACAGTGTGTGTGATAAAGATTGATAATCACCAATATATGTGTGATATCAGTTTTGCCAGTGTAGGACTAAAAGTGATAACCACACACACATACACATGCACACTGACCCACATGATTAATCTGTGCATGCAAGTGTGTGAGATAAAGTGATGGTAAGTGATGTAATGCTCACTGAGTCACATAATGACACGTCACACACACACACACACACACTCAGTCTCTCTCTCTCTCTTTCTATCTCTGTCTCTCTCTCTCTCTCTCTCTCTCTCTCTCTCTCTCTCTCAAACTCACTCTCAAATTACCAACAACCTGAGCACACACTCTCATCACCATCTAACACTTAGCTTCCCAGATCTCTATATCTTTCTCTATTTTGTTATTTCCTTCTTTTTATTTAAAACAAGACACATACAAACATAGTGTTGTTCTCCTTTCCCATCTCTCAAGCTCCCTCTATTGCTTCCTCTGTCCCACACATCAATATTCTCCTGTCTGCTGCTGTGTGTTTGTGTGAGTGTGTCTGTGTCTGTGTGTGTCTGTGTGTATTCCCCATGGAGCATCCATCAGTGCTTAATGGAAGAAAACCTGAAACAGGACACCAGCACAGCAAGCTATGCCCAGCCTGCCCCTCATTCCTCTGTGTGGGAGTGTGTGTGTGAGAGTCTGTGTGTGTGTGTACCACACATTTCTATATTAGATATACCCCTAGATAGCTCATGATGTCGCTTTATTCAGAGCAACATGGCTGCTACAGTACTGTTAAATGAGTACTGGTATTGTCAGTGGTGCTACTAGTAATATATGAGAGTGTGTTTGTGTGTAGGTGCAGTTACAGGTGCATCCAAACCTGTCAGCTAATGAAGACGCTCTGAGGCACATAGAAGACCTCATTTTACAGCTGCTCAACATGTTGTGCGTCAGTCAGCCCAGAACTGTCTCTGACGTGGAGGTATGCACGTGCACACACACACACACACACACACACACACACACACACACACATACACACACACAAATTTGATGATTAGGCATAATATCACTGCAAACATTTAAACACAATAACTTAATTTGAATGTTCACTTGTGCATTTCTTTCGTAACACATATTGAGGAACAAAGCTCCCCCCACATACGCACACAAATACACACACACACACACACACAAACACATGGTCCTGTGACAAAACACAGCTTATGTTGCACAGTGACCAATATTTCAAAAGAGTTGTGACACTGGATCTGAGACACACAATGTTCTTCCTGAACACATTAAAACATTGATTTAGGGTTGGACTAAAAAAAAAAAACAGGAAGAAATTATAATTGTTTACTTGTATTATAAACATGTTCATATGGCTACTGTACTGTGAGTCACTTTATGGGTCTAAATTAGTTCTCTGTTTGATTAAATTAATTACACTCCAATTATCTAATCATATTCACTCTGTGTGCACTAACCACTTTAATTTATTTTCTTTTTGATTTCTCCTCCTCTTTTGTTTTGTGTCCAGGAACGCATCCAGAAGACCTTTCCGTACCCTATAGATAAGTGGGCAATGGCCGATGCTCAGTCAGCTATAGAGAAGCGCAAGCGCAGGAACCCTCTACTACTTCCTGTGGACAAGATCCACCCTTTACTGAAGGTTCATACATGCACACTTTTTGCTGGAGGGGTTCCAGACACCTCTTGATCTCAATCACCATGCCTTAGTACACCATTTTAGTTGGCTGTTATAATAGGGGTGGAGCTTACCCTGTTGAATATCTCTGATTGGACAGTCACAAGCTTTATGTTATGAGCTAACCTATAGTAATGTAATTAATGAAGGATCTAATTAATTTGTTAAAACCTAATTAATGTAAAAAGCTAACTTCTTTTAACATAATTTGATCCAATGTTACAGTCTGTAAAGTGTGTTTTATATATCACGGGTATTTTGTTATGCATTACCATTTTGACATTTTAGTCCATGGTTTTCTGTCTGTAGGAAGTGTTGGGCTATAAGATCGATTACCATGTGTCCCTGTACATTGTGGCTGTGTTGGAGTACATCTCCGCTGACATACTCAAACTGGCCGGGAATTATGTAGGAAACATTCGGCATTTTGAGATCAGCCAGCAGGATATCAAAGTCTCAATGTGTGCAGATAAGGTAATACTCCAGTATATCTCTCCCTCTCTCACACACACACACTCACACACACTCACACAAATTTTGCTGTGTACTTAGTGTGATGCAATCTGCGCTATACAATTGATAATTAAAGACAATCAGACAGGGTTAATGGGGACTATGTGTGTCTGTCTATGTGTCCGTCTGTGTGTGAGACAGGTGCTGATGGACATGTTTGATCAGGAGGAGGTGGGCCTGTTGTCTCAGTGTACAGAGGAAGATTCAACCACAGGTGAACTCACCTATGATGATCTGGTCCGGTTAGAAATGGCGGAGGAACGGCGCTACCTGCGAGAACTTGACCTCATCATTAAAGTGTTTCGCAGAGCCTTCCTGTCCATCAGCAGACTTTTCAGCCCACAGGTGAGTCACGTCAAGTCCATACTTTAAATGTGGGCGTGGCATTGTGTCCTGGAATGATGGTGGACCTTTTTTAATGTATTGACATTTTGTCAGCCTTGTAACTAAAAACCTGGATGTCTCACTCTCATGCTTTCTTTCTCTCTCTCTCTCTCTCTCTCTCTCTCTCTCTCTCTCTCTCTCTCTCTCTCTCTCTTACTCTCACTGCAGGATGTGGAACTGGTGTTCAGTAATATTCTTGAGGTTCATGAGCTGACAGTGAAGTTGTTGGGTCTGATGGAAGATGCAGTGGAAATGACAGAAGATGGGAGTCCACACCCTCTGGTGGGCAGCTGCTTTGAGGACCTTGCTGAGGTGTGTGTGTGTGTGTGTGTGTGTGTGTGTGTGTGTGTGTGTGTGTGTGTGCGCGTGCACGCATTTATCAAACAAACTGTCCTTATGCTGCTTTACAGATGTATTATAAATGTTCTATTGCAATGGATTGAGGTCCAGATTGCTGTTTGATATTTAGTTTTCTGATGTTTAACTCCACCCACTCATGTTTGATTGACAGCCAGAAGCATCATAGAAACCAGTATTTGATTAGAACACTTTGCTGATTTATTCACAGCTGTCTACTACATTCTGATATGTGTGTGTGTGTGTGTGTGTGTGTGTGTGTGTGTGTGTGTGTGCAGGAACAAGCCTTTGACCCCTATGAGACTCTCTCCCAGGAAATTCTCTCCAAAGAGTTCAATGATCATTTCAGTACCCTCATGTCCCGCCCCACTGTGGCTCTGCATTTCCAGGTAAACACTGCACAATGATTTGCTCTCCACCTTGTCCTTTACTTGCCACATTACTCCCAAAACCACCCCCATTCTCTTAGTTCTTATTTGCTGCAGTGAAGTGCATGTGGCTAAACCTAGCTCTTTATAAATAGCTCTATTGCTTTGAGTGTGTGTGTAGTGCTTTCTTACTCACTAATCAATGCCTTTATGTGAATAGAATATGTGCTTTCATTTTTTACTAAATTAAAAAGTTGTATGTAACAAACAAAAGTGTGTGTGTGTGTGTGTGTGTGTGTGTGTGTGTGAGTGTGTGAGAGAGAGAGTGTAGTGGATTATTGATTGAGTTGTAGGATGGGGGGCTGTCTCATGGCCTGGTTAAATGGATACTGTGATCTCACACACACACACACACACACACACACACCCCACCTCACCCCACCCCACCAAAGTTTCCTGCTCATATTCCAGTCCAGTCTACTAGAGACAGATCAGTCTAACCCCCCTGTGTGTGTGTTACAGTCAATTGCTGAAGGTTTTAAGGAGGCCGTGCAGTATGTTCTTCCCCAGCTGATGTTGATTCCTGTTTATCATTGCATACACTATTTTGAACTACTGCAGGTGAGACACACAATCATGCACACACAGTTTGTTTTTTAAAGGTATATTCATTAATTCTAATATTCTGGTTTTTATACTGCTGTATTGTGCAAATGTTTTAGGCAGGTGTGGAAAAAAATGCTAAGTGAAAATGCTTTTAAAAAAAAACCCTAATAGTTTGTTTTTATCATTTAACAAAACCCAATCAGCATATGGTATGATCACCCTTCACCTGAAAAACAGCATACATTATTCTAGGTACATTTGCACAGTCTTTGTAGGAACCTGAGAGAGAACATATTTGTTCATCTTAGAGAATTAAACATGTTAATGTAGGCTTCTCAAATCCTTCTGTCTCTTCATGTAATCCCAGACAGAGTCGATGATGTTGATATCAGGGTTCTGTGGGACAAAACTATTTCTTCCTTGCAGTTCGCTATGCTGAAGATAGCTCTTAATGACATTGGCTGTATGTTTGGGGTAGTGGTCCTGCTGCAGAATAAATTTGGGGCCAATCAGGCACCTCCCTAATGGTACATCATGATGAATAATTATCTGCCTGCTACACAGTGTGTACCTCATTTACAGCTGATTCTTTATCACTTAATAACTGTTTCAACCTTACATATGGAATTGATGATCATTTACATCTGCTTGGTAGAATTTATTAATTATAAATCTGTATCTGATCAGGTGAAAAAGTGTGCAAAAGTAAGAATTGAAAGCCAAATGTTGGTCACACTAAATATTGATTTGATTTGAATTTTGCTTTGTTCATTTACTTTCCATTTTGTTAAATGATTAAAAAAAAAGATATATATTATAAACAAATTATTTTCGAACGCATTTCCACTCGCAGGTATCTAAAATGTTGTACATTACTGTGTATATATACAGAATACATACAGGTGTCTGTCTGTAGGTGTTCTTTTTTTAAATATTTTTATTGTTGTTGTTTGATCATTCTCTTATGTCAACGTATTGTTTTGTAATCATTGTCATTTTAGTTTTCTGTCAGTCTGTCATCCTGACTCAGTTAACATCGGTTTTGTGATTTCTAGCAACTGCAGGAGCGGAGTAAAGACCATGATGACCGGGAACATCTAAAGCAGGCTCAGACAGCTCTGCTGAACCTTCAAAGCAGCATCGAACGCATCTACAGCAAACACCATCCACGCCGCAAGCCAGGGTAATAGACGCACACACACACACATTTATTGTATTTAAGAACTAGAAAATTATAGCTAATTAAAGGGTACTGATGAATTATTTTTGCTATGTTTAATTTGCCTGACTTTTTTGTTCTCCTTTAGTACTGCCCCAGTTTTAGTATATTTACAGTATTGTAGGTATACTGTTATGGCACTAAGGTGTGCAGTTGCTACCTCTCATTGAGTACAACTTGGTAGTTATAACTAAAACCAGTGATAGAAACAAAGCTGAAAATCTTCTTACAGCAAATTACAGAGCACCATCATTGCATTAAATGCATTGTAAATATCGATCTGTCCTCCAAGCAGACAGAATTTCCTGGGGTGTGTATTATTATATAAAATTTTAATAACTGTATGTTGCAAAAAACATTGTGTTTGGTTGCGTGCCTCACATGTGCCTCATCCCTCATTCTTGCTTTCTCGATCTGTCTCTCCTAGTGAGCCTCTGTATCGCTTGTACAGCCGACCGGTTCGCAGTAAATATCTGGCCATAAAGCGTATGAGTGAGATTCAAAGGAGCATCGACGGTTGGGAAGGCAAAGACATCGGTCAGTGCTGCAGCCAGTTCATCCTGGAAGGGCTGCTGGTACGTGCTGGTGCCAAGCACGAACGCTACAACTTTCTGTTCGATGGCCTGATGATTAGCTGCAAGGCCAGTCAGAGTTCTCGACTGCTGGGGGCGGAATTTCGGCTAAAGGAAAAGTTTGTACTTCGTAAGTACCGTGTGGTGGATCGCGAAGACACACCGGAGCTACGCTTTGCCTTTGAGCTAGTGGGGCGTGAGGAGGGTGGGGCCGTGTTTTGTGCACGCTCGGCAGAGGAGAAGAATGTGTGGATGTCAGCGCTTTTGATGCTACAGTGTCGCTGTACTCTGGAGCGCATGCTGGACGCCGAGCTGCAGAAGGAGGAGCAGGAGCAGCCACTTCGTCTCCCGTCTCCTGATGTGTACCGATTTACCGTGCATGATTCAGAGGAGAACATCGTGTTTGAGGAGAACATGCAAAGCAAAACCGGCATCCCGATAATTAAAGCGGGGACCGTCGACAAGCTCATCGAGAGACTCACCTACCACATGTATGCAGGTGAGCCGTCAATCTCAGTCTGTTATTGGCCTGGAGCATCAGCACCCCCTGCTGTACAGTACACACAGCACCCCCTTGTGGCTTTGTAGTGAATATCAAAGGAAAAATCAGATGAAAGTGTGGAGATTTTTAATTCACATTGTCAACCAGTGATGTCATATAGCAGCCAGCCAAACAGCATCTTGAATCAATTTTGCTTATTCTTTCTTCTTCCCAGATCCAAATTTTGTGCGGACTTTCTTGACGACGTATCGTTCCTTCTGCAAACCACAGGACCTCCTCACACTTCTCATCGAAAGGTAAACTACACACACACACGCAAACACAAAAATTATTTTTATGGCATTGGTTTAGACATACAAGCTAACCTTTATGGTGAGTAATCAGTGTGTGAATTTTCCCCTAATACACTAGGTTTGAGATTCCTGAGCCTGAGCAATCGGAGGCAGAGCTTGAGTCAGTTTGGAATGGGGATCAGCCAATGGCAGCTGAGCTCCAGAGATTTCGAAGAGAATACGTGCAACCTGTCCAGCTTAGGTGCACACACATTCTATACACACATGCACACACTTTTCACAATTGCATGTATGCACAATTATGCATAGTTATATATGTTTGTGTGTGTGTTTGTTCCTTTTCTCAGGGTTTTAAATGTGTTCCGTCAGTGGGTGGAGCATCATTTCTATGACTTTGAAAATGATACAGAATTACGCAATAGACTAGAGGACTATATCACCAACCCACTGCAGCTCAGAGGTATATATACACACACACACACACACACACACACACACACAAACAGAGCACACATATATTTACATACACGTATAGCTGCATAGTAATAAAATCTTGATTGTTTGATTGACAGTTATAATCCTTTGGTGTGTGTGCAGGAAAGTCTATGCGTAAGTGGGTGGAGTCTATCAACAAGATCATTAAGCGAAAAATGCAGACACAACCGAATGGCATCAGTCATAACATCACCTTTGAGAATCCACCGCCTTCCTTTGAGTGGCACATCAGTCAGCCTGGCCAGGTCGAGACCTTTGACCTGATGACTCTTCACCCCATTGAGATTGCACGACAGCTCACACTGTTGGAGTCTGACCTGTACAGGTAGGAGAGCCAGTCAATCATGAGCACCCAGCGACGGTAGAGTGGACAGTAATGAAACCATGAATGTGTGTGTTCTCACAGGGCTGTGCGTCCGTCGGAGTTAGTGGGCAGTGTGTGGACGAAAGAAGATAAGGAGAAGAACTCTCCTAACCTGTTGAGGATGATCCGACACACCACCAACCTCACACTTTGGTTTGAGAAGTGAGTCACGTCTCCCTTTTGCATCTTGGAACATGTAATTCATTCATCCTTTTCTAGTAGTGTCTCTCTAATACTGATAGTCCCTCTCACTCACCCCCACCCCAATAGGTGTGTGGTGGAGGCAGAGAATATGGAGGAGCGGGTGGCGGTAATGATGAGGATAATTGAGATCCTCCAGGTTTTCCAGGAGCTTAACAATTTTAATGGGGTTTTAGAGATTGTTAGTGCCATCAACTCTGTACCTGTGTACCGCCTGGAACACACCTTTGAGGTGAGACACACACACACACACACACAAACACACACAAACATTGTACTGTGTGTAATTATTTTTTTGCAGTTGTAAGCCAAATTGTGTTAAAGCTGAGCATGTCTATCTGTTCTTTATCTTATTTACTGCTCCTGATCTGTTTGCTGTGTCTGTCTGTGACTCTTTCGCACAATTATGTAGACACTGTACCTGTGCTCAGGTCATATATATATATACATATATATATATATATATATATATATATATATATATATATATATATATATATATATATATATATATATATATATATATGTGTGTGTGTGTGTGTGTGTGTATGTGTGTCAATGGTGTGTGTGTGTGTGTGTCTTTAGGCTGTTCCTGAGAGAAAGAAAAAGTTTCTGGAGGAGGCGGTGGAGCTCAGCCAGGATCATTTTAAAAAGTACTTAGCAAAACTCAAATCCATCAACCCGCCCTGTGTGCCATTCTTTGGTAAGACAGTGTGTGTCTGTGCGAGGGTTTGGTGTATGGGTTGTAAGTGCGGGGTACCAAATTGTAAAACTAATCTCTACAACAGCAGGAATATCTGACAGTATTACAGTTTTATATTGTAGCTTTAATATAAAAAACTGAAAGGCAGAAACGTTTTAGATTACTGAGTTTACAGGCCTCACAATAACAGTAATACGAACGTGTGTGTGTGTGTGTGTGTGTGTGTGTGTGTGTGTGTGTGTGTGTGTGCTTACAGGTATCTACCTGACCAACATACTGAAAACGGAGGAGGGAAATCCGGATTTTTTGAAGCGTCACGGAAAAGAGCTGATCAACTTCAGTAAGAGACGCAAAGTGGCTGAGATCACTGGTGAGATTCAGCAGTACCAGAACCAGCCGTACTGTCTGCGGGTAGAACACGATATCAGGGTACGGTAATGTCTCATATTTTCTACACACACACACACACGCTTTGTGTGTCACTTTCTAAAAAATCTGAACTGTGTGACGTTGTTCTATGTACTTGATATCATTATGTAAAACTGTGTGTGTGTGTGTGTGTGTGTGTGTGTGTGTGTGTGTATACAGAGGTTCTTTGAGAACCTGAACCCCATGGGCAGTATGACTGAGAAGGAGTTCACTGATTATTTGTTTAATAAATCTCTGGAGATCGAACCACGCAACAGCAAACAGCCTCCACGATTTGTAAGTGTCTGAACACACAACTGTCTGCTTCTCTGTCTGGCTGTTTGTATATGTGTTAGTTCTCATTGTTATCATTAGTGGGATCTGTCTGTCTGTCACTTCCTTTCAGATATTAAAAGTAAACATTTAATAAATATTTAATCTACATTATTATTTAATGGCATCCATGTCTTTGTTTCTCTCTCTCTCTCTCTCTCTCTCTCTCTCTCTCTCTCTCTCTCCAACCGGCCTTCTCTTTACCTGTAGCCGAGAAAGACACTGTACCCTTTGAAGTCCCCAGGGGTGCGTCCCGTGAGACAGGTGGGGGTCGGGAGTGGGAACCGTTGTCATCTTGCACCGTTAGAGCGTGATCCGCTGCCCAAAATCACCTTCAGGAGCATCGCTGAGATCGAGACGGAGAGCATGATCTCATTGCCCACTTCGCCCAACACGCCCACCCAGACACCCCCGCCATCTGCCTGCTCTGATCTTAACTCCGTCTTTATGGACCATGACACCTGTGGTCAGTGTGGATATTAAAATACGAAAAAACTTTTTCTGCTTTTGATTGTTTGATTGAATTTATCTTAACCCTTTTTATTGTGTTTTCTTTCTGCAGGTAACAGTATTTTTGCTCCTGTCCTGTTGCCTCCTACCAGTGAGTCCCATCAGTTTCATCAGTGTTTTCTTTTATCTTAGGCATCCAAACTTTAAACAATGGTTATTATCCACCATATCTGATTTTATGTTTGCATGTGGTGTGTGCACTTTAGAGTATCACTCAGTGTCCTGTGGCAGTCTGCATCAGCTGGGTGATGAGCTTTTGAAACCTCCACCACTGCCTCCACGTAGGAAGGATGCATCCTCAGAGAGCAAGGTAACACACTCTAACACACTCTCATACACACATGCATGTTAGAATAAAATGAGCTCTGTAAAATTGTTACATTTAAAGAAAATGGTATTAGTTTATGTTGTGTGATTAATGTGTGTGTGTGTGTGTGTGTGTGTGTGTGTGTGTGTGTGTGTGTAGTTGAGTTCCCAATCGGACAGTCCACCGGCGATTCCTCCTCGGCTGAGAACCCCTCTTCCTCTCCCTACTCTTCCTCGTTTCACACGAGGAATCGGTGAACAGATGGATGGTTCTTCAAGTCCCCCACCCCCTCCACCCCCTCGTGACCCCATCCCAGAAGTTATACCTCCTGTACCTCAGCGACCCCCTGAAAGCTTCATCAACTGCCCTATGAACCCTGCTGTTTCTCCAGTGGGACGCATTCATTGGGATTACTGCAGCTCGCCCTCGTCCCCCTGCACCCCGCCAGGCACACCCTCCCCTCGCCTTCCACTGCCCCACCCAGGCACTCCGTCTCCCCGCGTTCCTCGCCGCCTCTGCCCCTCCCCTGGCCCTGCACCACCCAACATATGCCACCTGCCTCCTCCCGTTCCACCCAGACACAATTCTACACCACCGACCTTGCCCAAACTGCCCCCAAAGACTTACAAGAGAGAGCTGTCTCACCCCACACACACACTCTCGCCACCATCGATACACACACTGTCAGACAGCAGCCAGTGAACACCAACCTTCATTTCATTTCTGGGCCAAGATGGGGGCTGAGCTATTCCAGTATCCTGGTTTGAATGAGATACCTTCATAACCCCTTTGTGATTTGGTGGACAGTTTAACTAAGGCTTCTCCCACTCTGGCACAGGGACAGTTGCTCGAGGACATGGGGTGTGTGTTTGACTTTTGTAAACACTGTTCACTAACCAAGCCCCTTTTTATAACAAACAGAAAGTTCTGAGCTTGCTCTCAAAGCTGTCTGGGTCACCGATGATGTCATGCCGGCTGCGGATGTCACAGGAAGCCTGGACAGTGATTGGACGCTGGAGATGTAGTAGGACTCTCGCTGCTGTTCTTCAACACGGCCAAAGTCTTAACCATGTACTGCGGAGGTCAGAGGTCAAAGATGACCGACCCCTGTACCAAGCCGCTCTTATGCTGCCTTTTACTTTACTTACAGCCATGATCTTTGACCTGAGACTGTGACAGCCATGGAGCCTGGAGCATTGGACTTGAAGGATTGGTTCACATGGCAGAACTGTGTCTTTATTTAAAGCCATTAAAACGCCAAGATGATGTCTTAACAACACAAACAGTACATTTCCCATAATGCAACTCCTCAGTGATTGTTGTGAATATGAGTGCAATGTGAGGAGGCGGAGCTTGTTTGGCTCGATGATGGTGGTGATGATGATGATGATGATGACCATGATGACATCAGACGTGCCTTTTACACTGTTACCCGAACAAAAGTGACTTTCTAGAGCCTTCATCATGCTCAGAACAAAGTGTACACTACCACTGTGTGTGTGTGTGTGTGTGTGTGTGTGTGTGTGTGTGTGTGTGTGTGTGTGTGTGTGTGTGTGTGTGTTCTCTACACTGTTCTTCTTGATCTTGTGTCGTTGCTCAGCGCTACACAAACCCAAAACACAACCCGCCTTAATAACAATCGCTGACAATCGTAGCATTAGTTGCAATGATCTCCCTCTATTCACACACACACACACACACACACGTTACACTTGTTACACAGCTGAATGAAAGTGTTTCCATTAAATCCTACTCTGTTCAAATAGATGGGCTGTGTCCCAAACCACTAGCACACTAAAATATGTGCCCAATTGGGATTCCTTAACACACACAGGCATACGCCCTACTATTCCACAGTCATGGACATTAATGGTTATGTCCTGAACTGCATCCACCTATGCACCAACAATGGTACATACTTTATAGCAAGGATGATTATAGTCACAATGCTAGCTTCTGGTTACTGCCTGTGGCCCAAACCACTTACTAGTGTACTAAACTTTCTAAAGGTGGTGCACTATTTTAACATACTATTCAGTGAACTATTTATAAGGTTTGGGACATGTCCATAAGGAGACTTATAATCATACATTCTGTAACAAACCACATAATAGTGTGCTAAAGTCAAACGTGGCTTAGTTTAAATAGTGTTCTATAAAGTATACTGTAGTATACTGTTCATGCTGTGTGTGTGTGTGTGTGTGTGTGTGTGTGTGTGTGTGTGTGTGTGTTGGGAGGGTTCAGTCCTGATATACTAATGAAATAAATAGTGTTATCTGCCATGGGCTGTGTCCCAAACCACTACTCATGTACTACATAGGCTTTGTTTGACACACTGTCTAGTCTCACTCATGGAGAGATCGGAACACCTCCTTTATACACAGTCTTCTACCAATGTGTGTCCCAATTCACACACTAGTGTGCTAAATTGCTACCAGAGGTGTGCACAATTCTAGTGTACTTTACATATTCATGATTAATAATAAAAAAAAAAAAAACAGGTGGATGGAAACACACATTTTTGCCTGTTACAGAGGTTCGCGCTGATTTGTCGACACGACGTGTGTGTGGCCTCGTTTTTTTGTTTCTTTTTATTTGCACTTTAGGGCCGTACTGTTAAGGAGGTGTCCCCAGGTCTCATGACCTGCTCCCTGCCTCTCACCCTTAATTCTCACTTTGGCCTGGCTGTGTCCCAAATGCCTCACTAGTGCCTAGTGTTGCTTTCTGCACCCTGCATGCTCATTCCTCTCACCACACATGTACAATCAAAGGAGCTCAGACACATGGAAGTGTTCATGTCAATAATCTCCACCTCCCTACTTAGTGCCCTTGTCAGGAGTGCATACTTTCTAAAGAAGTTCCCTTAACAGCATGCATGCTAATTGTGTATACCCTGCCCACTCTCACTTCCTGCCTAGTGCCCTAACTTTTTACCTGCATGCTTACTGCAGAAAGCCTCCTGTAATCTAGTGCCCTTATTCAGGATGATTTGGGACACAGCCACACTCTCTGCCTCTCACAGGGGAGAAAACGAGGGCTGTTTCTCAATCTCCCTCATACAAATTCCCTTGATTTTTTAGCCTTTGAGAGGTGCATTAATGATGTCACACTCTGTTATGCTTCACCGTGTGCTCAGGCCGTGTGTTTGTGTGTGTGTGTGTGTGTGTGAGAGAGAGAGAGAGAAGTGTTTAGGGGTGTGGCCTGTATCCTGTTCTGTATGGGACTCATTAATAAACAGCCAGTCTTATTTTGTACAGAATGTGATGCAATCTCCTCACATGTTTATTTTCTCACGTTTCGGCTTGCGTGATATGTCCAGGGTATGAGGGTCATGTGAAAGAGTTGCAGAACTGTAGAAAGAAAAATAAAGGACTCTCTGGAGCTCTGGAGCAGAGGGAGAAGGAAGGTCAGGTGTGTCAGGGGAAACACCATAACTAGTGCTTGCTTCATAATTTACTGGTAAGGAGTGTGTGAGATGGCAGCATTGCATTCTGGGTAAGCAGTGATCCTGGTTCTGTTCTTAAAGGGCCCTCAATCAAGGAGCAGATTCTGATGATGCAGATTACTCCTGGATTGTAATTAGTTGATTTAAGGTCTGAGTCTGTGTGTTAGACGTTGCTGCAAGGACCCTCACTGTCATCGCTGTCATTCCACAGTCCGTTCCCTTCACCACACACACTTCTGTACAAAGACCTGCACACACACACACACACCAGTGCAGTACGTGTGAGTCAGTTATTATTTATTCTGTTTTATTTTGTTCTCTCTCAGTCACACGCACTCACCGTGATGAGTCTTTGGGTCTCTGTGGATTAATAATCTGATCAGTCGAGCTGAAGGACACTGTGTTCTCTTTAGTGGGAGCTCCATTTCCCTACACACACACGCACACACAAAGAAGATAAAACCCTATAAGAGCACAATATTTTCCTGTAGACTGTTGGGATGTTGTAATCATGCTACATCTCTCTCTAACACACACACACACAGAGCAGTAAAAACAGATGTAGTGTTGATTCAGGAACATTTGGGATCTCCACTGTTCTATCAGACACTGTGATGGCAGCTTGAGGCAAATCAAGGGCCAGATTTATTTTAATTACTATTTAAATTCTGTCCTAGTGAAATTTACATTCCAAAACACACCTTAAAATTTAGAGCATGCTAAATCCTAAATCAACTAAATACAGCCAGATATGTGGTTTAGGATGTGTCCATGAAGTATAAATACTGAACTGAGCTCTATGATTGTCCAGTGGGTGTGTCCATGTTCTAATTGGTTTAAGACTAATCACAATGCTAGCAACTGGCAAACGAATGGCAGCAGTAGCTAAAAGCTACAGTTTAGCACAGATGTGTTAAATCAGTTCAGACCTGTTTAAAGGGCGCATCCCAAATTGGTCGGAAGGCTCCAGTGGGAATTTTGCGGCGGTGTTTAGCTGTGCGTCGTCCTGTCCCTGATCCCGTCACACACACTTCAGGAGGCAGAGGTGCAGCGCGGGGGATCTGCCATCGTGTACACACAGTTCCCTCCCTCTGCAAACCCATGCCAGAGTGAGTGTGTGTGTACGACGGCTTTAACAGGACAGGAATCTCGCTGTCCTCCTCGTCTTCATCCTCATCATCTTCATCCCGTCCCCTCAGTTCCAGCGTGTCTTCAGCGCTGCACGTAGTCACGGATGAGTAATCAAACACTGAAGCATCTCCGACGTCTGCATCCGTGTCTGCGTCGTCGATGCGCTGAGGCAGAGCATAAGTGTCCAAGTGACACACTCGACCATTTGGACCAGGGGAACCGCACAGACGTTCAGCCAAACCTGATGGCGACTTCAGGGTGGGAATAGGGGCAGAAAGTTCTCCTGGAGGGCCGGGATTGTGAAATAGGCTCTGAGGACAACGGGATAGAACTGGGTGGGATTCCACAGCACGGAAATCCCACATGCAGCTCTCTGTCCAGCCAGCAGGGGTCAGTGGCTCACACAGACGTTCACGGGCATTCCTGCACACACACACACACACACACACACACACACACACACACACACACACACACAAGCCTATGATCACACATCACATTGTCATACCCAGATACAATCATTAAACATGTATGTGATGTGATAAGAGCTAGCTTCAGAGTCCATCTGTGGATTTTCTAAATACAACTTGTTAAGAAAAAAATCGATTAAGAAAAGTCAGCGAGCTGAGGAGAAAAAATCACACACACACACACACACACACACACACACACACACACACACACTACAGAGGTGCGTTGTAAGACATTTAATATAAAAGGAGATGATCCAAGCAGATCTTGTAGATCTGTCCTGCAGTCACAGCTATACACAGCGGGAATTTAGGTTTCTCCTGAAAGCCAGGGAGGAGGCGCCTGCAATTCTCAAAAAAAACATCTGCAGGAATGATGGATTATTTCTGAACAAACACAGACAGGGAGACTTGCAGTACCGCAGTATTCCAGCAGGGGCCAGTAAGGGGCGGGGCACTGTGAGGTGATGAGCTGATTCCCTTTGATGTCCGTTGGAGCGGTATTTGGTGAAGGCGGAGCGCACGCACTCGGGGCTCTGAGCACAACACCTGCTACTGAGGCTATAAATATCTCACACATACACAAACACAAAAACACACACACAGAGCAGTGATTTACGGGTAGCATGTGAGCTAGAAGTGAGTGTGTGAACAAATAAAATGAGTCGCTTTAATGATTGCTTACTGAACATTTCTTCCTGTATCTGTCCTGTATGTATGTGTGTGTGTGTGTGTGTGTGTGTGTGTGTGTGCGTGTGTGTGTTTTGTACAAAATAAGACTGGCTGTTTATTAATGAGTCCTATACAGAACAGGATACAGGCCACACCCCTAAACACCTCTCTCTCTCTCTCTCTTTCTCACTCTCTCTCTCTCTCTCTCTCACTCACACACACACACACACACACACACACACACACACACACACACACACACACACACTTCTGCCCTAAATGGAATATGCACTACTGCCCGGCCCTCTTATTTTAATCTGTAAATGTAAATGTAAATAAAAATATAATGCAATTATTCGCAAATCTCAAACGCATAAACTGAGAATATATAACATTCTAGCGAAACAATTGTCATTTTAAATTTGATAGCTGCAAAACATCTCAAAATGTTGGGACAAAGACATTTTTACCACTGTGTAGCATCACACCATCTGCCTGTATCAGGGTTGCAAAGGGGCAGAAAGGGAAAGGGAAATTTCCATAATAACTTCATCTGGGAATTTTGGAATCATTCCAAATTGGGAACTTAATGAGAATTTATTTTGTTTTGGCTTTGATTTAATTGTAAATAAAACAATGATATATATTTATTTATATATATTTCACAATATTTCTGTTATGTTCTGTATTTTGGATCAAATAAATACAAGCTTGATGAGCATAAGACTTATTTCAAAAACGTTTAAAATAGTAATGTGTCCAATCTATTAGTCAAATTGCAATACCATAGATGAATATATTTACCCAAGTAATATCAAAACTTACTTCAATGAATGTAATCTTAAAATGCAGAACTGTGACATTTTTTTTAGACCTTTTTTTTTTAATGCTCCCACCTAAATGTCTGTTCCGTCAGTCTATTGTTTTTTACAACTGTATAATTTTATTGTACAATATCTTACATACAGCAGAGGGAAGTTTAAAATAAATATTTATGTAATATTTATGTACTGTAATTTCCGAAATATTAAGCGCACCCATATATAAGCCGCACCCACTGAATTTGACAAAGATTTTTATTTTCACCATAAATAACACCTGTCTACACTGAAACTAATGAACTTTACACAGGCATTAAGGCAAGACAGTGTTTGTTACACGGTGTAACGGGTGAAATATGTTGTGGCTCCTTTAAGAGCAGAGCGACATTTTGGGAATAGCCTGCCGCCAAATTTTTCCGGTATTACTACATGTGTGTAAGACCGAGGAATATGTCATTATTATTTTCTGATGCTCATTTCTAAATTTCTTTGACTAACCTGTAACGCTGTTGCCAAGAAAAATAAAAAAGCACAAGTTTTGGAAACCAGTCTGTGTTTATATGATTTCCCCGAGCTATCCCATGACCCTGAAACAGCGCGTTACAACGGCTTGTATCTAAACAGTAGCCTACCAAGAAAGTCATTGTTCACTGTCTTCCTCCTTCCTTTCACAACTATTTCTTTTGGCATTGTCGTACGTTTAAAAATCACCACCGGTGAAAGTTTTTCTCCCGAAGCCCTGCAGCTCAGAACACAGGTGAGGTGCGTTTTTTCATTTCCGTTCGGAAATTTCATTGGTCTAATGTTATGTCGCTCAGTTTTTTTGGCTTGGAGTTTGTGAAACCGGGAAAAACCCAGGAAAATCCATAAATTAGCCGCTTTGTTGTTTAAGCCGCGGGGTTCAAAACGTGGGAAAAAAGTAGCGGCTTATAGTCCGAAAAATACGGTAATTTACATAAATACTTGCCAAAATGGATATTTTTTGACAATATTTTGTGTGCAGGATACAAAAAATTATCTGTGTTATGTTATGCATACTGCATGCAGGGTGTGTGGCCTCATGTAATTGTGCATGTGATGGATGAATGTGCAGGGTAGAAATTCAACTGAAATTGCATTAAATCTGGTTGTTTTAACCAAAATTATCATGAAAGACATTTTTTTCAACTGGATTTAAGTTACCTGTTATAGACTAATCTGCAATTTTGTAAAGGTACAAAGTTTTCCAGTCTTAACAATTCCCAACATTTTGCTTCCCTAGTCCATGTATATCTGGCAGTTTTCTGACATTTTGGTAGAGGAATGTAATTCCATATGCGTTTGATAGAGGATTTTAGCGGCTCTACAGTTCTGCATGTCCTTTGATGTATTTTTCAATTGATGATGAGCCAAATGTTTTAAAATTTTGAAAAGTATAAACTGCAGGCAGGCCAGTTCAGCACCCGGACTCTTCTACTACAAAGTCATGCTATTGTAATTAATGCAGTATACAATTAGCTTTGTCTTGCTCAAATCAAAAAGATTTGCAAATCACTGCCTTCTGTTTTTATTTACATTTTACTCAGTGTCCCATGGAATTGGGATTGTAAATCATCTATAGAAAGTGTGAGCTGTAGAGCTCTTACACACTCGTGTGTAAGACGACTAGGAGAAAGAGAACACAGACCCGTTTGCTGACTCCGCCCCTTCATTTGGACACACTGCCACATCGGTCCATCTCCCCGCCCTCTCCAGGGTCATATGACATTGTGTGTAAAGGTTGCAAAGCACCTGATTGCTTTTGTGTAGCGAGCGCCAGTCTGAGTGTTCAGAACTCAAGCAGCTCAGCAGCACCTAACACACACACACACACACACACAGACACACACACAGACACACACACACACACACACAGATCGCATCAGAGTGTGTATAAGAGTAAATGTCTGTTTGTGTGGGTGTGTGTGATACACACCTGCACAGTGTTCAGGTAGGTGTGTAGACGTGTCACCGGTGCTAACAGCAGTGATAGCAGTCTGAACTTCTCTCCTTCCTCCTGTATAATCATCATCATCATCATCATCATAAACACACAAAAAACACTATACACAAAACTAAAGCTGTTGCTGTCGATTATTTTAGTAATTGAGAATTGTGGAATTAAGTGTTTTCAGTAATTGAGTAAGTCATTTAGTCAAGTTGAGTAAAAAAATTCGGAATTAAAAAAACTTTTGTGCTTTTTATGTGGTGGAACCTGGCTTCCATATTAATCTTCTAATTGCCCCTTGCTGTTTACTCCTCGTTCCGCCATTGCCTCTATTAAATCTTGCATTTGAATTACTCGAGTTATTCAAGAAATTGTTTCAGCCCTACATTGAACAACTGCACACTGAACACATTTAATTCTTCACCTCCAATTCACACTCACTGGCACTTCTATATAATCTATATACCGTGATATACCGCACCCACTGAATTTGAAATTTTTTTTTTTTTTACATAAATAAGCCGCACTATAAGCCGCAGGTGGCTACACTAATGTACTTTACACAGGCTTTAACGAAAGACACGTTACACACAGTGTAACGGGTGAAATATGTTGCGCTTCTATTAGGAGCATAGCGGTATTTTGGGAAAAGACCGGCACTGCATTCTTCCGGTATTACTGCGTGTGTGTGTGTGTGTGTGTGTGTGTGTGTGTGTGTGGAGACCGAGGATTATGTCCTTTTTATTTTCTGATGCTCATTTCTAAGTTTCTTTGACTAACCCATAACGCTGTTGCCAAGAAAAATAAAAAAGCACGAGTTTTGGAAAACTGTCTGTGCTTATATGATTTCTGTTGCAACTGGAGTATTAGTGAGCTCTCCCTTCACCCAGACTCAACGCACTACAACGGCTTGTATCTAAACCAGACATGGGCAAACTACAGCCCGCGGGCCACACACGGCCCGTTGGATTTACTTTTTTTTTTTTTTTTCCACATGTGGACTAAATGTGAGACGGCACTGTGCAGCCGCTGTTTTTTTTTTTTTTGAGCGATCTGTGTGTTTATAATGTTGGAGAATATAATAAAGGTTTGTATGGAGAATGGACGGTGGTTTGTATTGTATACTGGTAAATCTCTGCTGTTAGTAGGTGCACTTATGCCTTTTGTTGTTAACAAACGTATGTAAATTTTTATAGCATGCCTTCATCAAAACAAATCGCGGCAACGCTGTTGTGTAAAAAACCCTCCAAAAACACGTGCATGCACATTCTCATTTATTAACGCACATCATGTACATAAAGAAATTTCAAGCACGTTAATATATTGCCGCCATTTTGTTTTCGTTTATCTCGATCATCGATTACCTCGATGCTTTTTGGCGACCCCCTAGGACATCGACATAACCGGGTTCCACTGTACATATAATGTGTATCATGTGTGTATGTATGTATATCCTGGCCCGGCCCCTCTGTCAAATTTTAGAACCCATTGTGGCCCGTGAGTCAAAAAGTTTGCCCACCCCTCATCTAAACAGTAGCCGACCAAGTAAGTCATTGTTCACTGTCTTCCTCCTTCCTTTCACAACTACAGTGGTACTTTGACCTACGAGTGCATTAATGTACGAGTTTTCCGAGGTACGAGCGGTCACTCTGTCGATTTTTTACTTTGTTACGCAAGCAAAAAATTGAGGTACGAGCTCGAGACGCGCTGCTAGATGGCGAAGAGAAGCCAGAAAGCGAAGATTGTGACGAAAATTAAGATAAGCAAAGAAGAAAAAGTTAAAATTTTAAAGTTTAGGGATACGTAGTGTACAGGAGTGATAGTAAAAAATGAGTTTTCCCTCCGCCTCCGCTTATCACCTCTACCCCCCCTCCATACACACACACACTAGCTCAAGTCGTCTCATCTCCAAGGAAAATACACTGAATAAAACCTTATATCTTTTCATACTCTTTCTATTGTTTTTATATAAGATTTGTTATTTAGAAATGTATTTTCCAATTTAATAACATGAAACATAAAAACGGGGTGTCATTTTGAGGGTTGGAACGGATTAATGCCATTTTAAGTATTTTCAATATGGAAAACATTTGATGTGCGAGCATTTAAGATACGAGCTCGTCCACGGAACGAATTAAACTCGTAGGTCAAGGTATCACTGTATTTCTCTCGGGGAGTTTATCACACAGGTGAGGTGCGTTTTTTCATTTCCGTTCGGAAATTTCATTGGTCTAATGTTCAGTTCAGTTTTTTGGCTTGAAGTTTGTGAAACCGGGAAAAACCCAGGAAAAATCCATATATTAGCCGCTTCGTTGTATAAGCCGCGGTGTGTGAGTGTGTGTGTTTCTGGCCTGTGTGTTGTGCAGTTTGTCGGTTGGATCCCTGCCGAACTCTGTAGTTAGGATAGTCGCCAGCGCTGCTGTGTATCCGAGATACGCATCACAGAATGCTGACTGTGGAGAAACACACACACACACACACACACACACACACACACACACACACACACACACACACAGAGTGTTACATCAGTGGTCCCCAACCTTTTTTTGCGCCACGGACCGGTTTAATGTCAGACAATATTTTCACAGACCGGCCTTTAAGGTGTGGCGGATAAATACAACAAAATAAAATAAAATGAACCGCCATAAAAACTTTTATTTTATAAATATAATAATAAATGTGAATCCACTTTGTTTTTTGTTCATTTTGCTCGCTTGGGGGTTTCAATTTAGCAGTAATGTATTATGTGCTATGGACCGGAGCAGCCCCTTTAAGAAGGTAGCGGATGGAGGTAAGACATGTGACCTTGGCATCATGACATGCATCAAGAGTGAGTCATAGACAGATGTGGTGGAGAGAATCCGGTAATTTTCCAAAATAAATCATCGTTTAGAATATATAATATCGTAAACATCGTTTAGTAAGATATGTATTTCTTCTCTGCGGGGGTTCGGGACCACTTTGTTACACAACAGGAGAGTGTATTAGCGATTGAATGAGGTGTGATATCAGGATCACTGATCTGCATGTGAGTGTAAGTGCTAATGACTGATCTACTTAGGCACAGCTATATTGTATGGTGTGTGTGTGTGTGTGTGTGTGTGTGTGTGTGTGTGTGTGTGTGTGTGTATGTGTTTGTGTGTGTGTGTTTACATTGTCCTGTGTGGTGAGTTTGAGGAAAGCGTCTCCCAGAAGTTTGTTTTGTTCATCACCGCTCAGCTTCTCCTGCAGACTGTTTCTGAACAGCAGGTGGCGCTGCAGCATCTCATCCAGATGTCTGACAAATACCTTACTGACACACACACAAAGGAAAGGAAAGGATGTGGGTTTTGCAAAACATAAAAACAATTACAGTAAGGCTGTGACAGGTTGTAAAAATGATTAACCTGTGTGTGTGTGTGTGTGTGTGTGTGTGTGTGTGTGTGTGTGTGTGTGTTAGTTACTGTGCCTCAGTGTGACTGGGTGATGGGGTTCTGTATTTCTCCTGAAGAAGGTTGAGTTTGGAGAAATAATCCCACTCGGACTTTAACAGCGAGAATCTGACACGTTGACATCTGCCTAGGAAAATAAACACACACACACACACACACACACACACACACACACACACACACACACACACAGGTTTATCATTCTTACAACCTGTCACAGCCTTACTGTTGTTGTTTTTATGTTTTGCAAAACCCACATCCTTTCCTTTCCTTTAAAAGACAACCATACTTCTCATACTGCAACCCCTTTTCTTAATTAATTTTACTATCAGGTTAAATATCACCATGGAAACCAAAATATACATCACATAGCTGTTTATTAGTCTGCATTCAGTGGGCGTGGTCAGTGGGATTTACCTGCTTGTGTGCAGCTTGATGCCCCTTCACCTCTCACATAAGCACAAACCTCACCTAAAACACACACACACACACATACACACACACACACACACACACACAAATTTTAGAATCAAATCTCATGCTACATTCATGGTGTGTGTTAATCCTGGCTCACCTGCATTATGCCCCACCCACAAACCCTGCAGGTAGCAGTTCAGTAGAAGAGCTCCAGTTGCTGTGCAATGGGGCGGCTCTACAGTCACCTTATTAGCATTTTTCATTCCATTAGTGATGCTGCTAACATTCTTTATGCCACTACAGCCTGGGGCACTACACACACACACAGACAAGAGAGCAGGGAGCACACAATAATAATTAAATCAAATCAAAATCAAACCTCCAGGTAATCATACCTATCATTCTGCACTCCTGTGTTACTGTTCGTCTGCTCCGAATTCGCCTGCTCATCACACAACTGACGGATCTGACAACGAATCTCCTCCAGTTCCTCCTACATTCACACACACACACACACACACACACACACACACACACACACACACACACACACACACACACACACACACAGTACAGTGGTGTGCTGTAAGACATTTAATATAAAAGGAGCTGATCCAAGCAGGTCCTGTAGATCTTTCCTGCACTCACACTATGATGAAAAAGTCAATTATTTTAGCAATCGTATATTCTACCGATTATTTCAACGATTAATTGAGTAAACGGATGAAAATAACTTTTTCTTGTTGAAAGTGCAATATTAAATATAAAAGAGAAAATAAGACGGGCCTCTTAAAATGAACAAGTAATTTACATACAAGAATATCTAAAAAAAAAAAAACTAAACCCATTTATTGCATTCAAATGCAAATATGAATATATAAATAAAAAATAAAAATATAAAAATATATTTCAGATTACTATAAAAATGTAAATGCATTTTAGTTTGAAATTATCTGTCCTGAATCCTATGGAAGCCCATTTCAACCGCAAAAACAAAGTTTGCCTAATTCTGATATTTTTCTGAATCTGAATTGCGAGAACAAAAGTCGGAATTAGGCAAACTTATTTTTTAAGTGTCAGAAACTGGCATCCATATGAATCTCCTTGACCCTCTCTGATTTCTTTCCGTTCCTCTATTTTTTCATTCTGCAGAGACTTCTGTGTTTACCTGTCCAGAGCGCTCCAGAGTTTAGCAGGTGGGGCGACAGTATAATGGTGTGGGGAAACACTGTACTCCATGTGTAGTAAAAAGGACTAAACGAAACATCGAGGGAAATAACTTGAATAACCCTTGATTTTTGTATTTGAATTACTCGAGTTACTCAAGGTATCGTTTCAACCCTACACCAAAGCACTCTATGTTCATCGCTTGCTCCACAGTGAAGCAGGTTATAGACTGTGGGGAGAAGATCAGTGTGGGTCCTCCTGCAGTCAGCTATACTGTTTTGTCAGCATTCAGAGACAGATTGTTGTTCTTGCACCAGACTGTGAGATTTTAAACTTCCTCTCTGTGTGGTGTCTAGTCATCGTCACTGAGGAGACAGGTTACAATGGTGTCATCAGAGAATTTACATGGTTGGTAGAAGTTTGTTCTACAGTTTAGGGTTTACTAACCTCAGTTAGATAGATGGCCTTTGTCAAAAAAAAAGCTTTTCTGAGGATATATTAGTATGTGCGTTTAAGCTCTGTGTGTGTGTGTGTGTGTGTGTGTGTGTGTGTGTGTATGTGTGTGTGTGTGTGTGTGTAGTACCTTAAGTGTAAGAACAAGTGTTTCCAGGTGTAGTGTGCGTTTGTTACAACAGTGTCTCGTCTCTTCCAGCTGGTTCTGAAGCTCTGTGTCTCCAAGCTGAATCTGATTTAACTCCAGAAGAGCACGAGAGAAACCAGACCTGAGCTCCAACACCATGGCCTGCAGCTACACACACACACACACACACACACACACACACACACACACACACACAGTTTCAGGTACACCTTTTTTTATTCCCAGAAATTAGCCACACCCCCTGATCAGGACAGAGTTTCTGAAGCAGGGTGCCAAGACTTTGTGCAGAAAGAGACCATTAAGTAATTATATACCGACACAATTGATGAGCTGTGTGTGTGTGTGTGTGTGTGTGTGTGTGTGTGTGTGTTACCTTTGAGATTTCCATCACTAGCTCTCCCTCTTGAGACTTCATCATCTGTGAGAAAACACACACACACACACACACACACACAGTATTAAAATCTCCTGAAGGTCTGTTGTGTTAAGTTAACTGTATAAAACTACAGAGAGGTCTCTGTGTGTGTGTGTGTGTGTGTGTGTGTGTGTGTGTGTGTGTGTGTGTGTGTAACCTGGAGCAGGTTGCCCTGCCAGCAAATCCCCTGGTGAAGGAAGTGATACTCGCCAAAGAGCTCCACACCCTACAGCCCAGAGAGAGAGAGAGAGAGAGAGAGAGAGAGAGAGAGAGAGATAGATGATAAAAAAGAAAAATAGAACCGACTGAAAACAGAAACGAGAGGCAGAAGTATTAAGGCGCATAAAAAAGAAAATACGAGAAAAAAGAAAGAAAGAAAGAAAGAAAGAAAGAAAGAAAGAAAGAAAAGCGACCGAAGAATAGAAATGAGAAGAATGGAAGAGGGAGAGAGAAAAGAAGAGCCCTACTTTACTCGCGAACACACACTTACGCTCGCGCACGCACACCCTTCCCAATCACCCCTCCATCATCACCGGACGCGCGCGACAAGGACGCGCTACTCACCACACCGGGGCTCGAGCTCTCCTCTTCCGGTTTTCAATCTAAATGCAGTAAAGTGAGCCGTGATAGAGTCAACAGTGACACTGGGAATAAATGCTAATAAAGAGTGAAGGACAGAGAGATGAGAAACCCATTCAACCCCATCAACACTCACCGAGGAGCGCGCCCGCGCGCGCACACACACACACACACACACACACACACACACACACACACACACACACACACACACACAAAAAAAACAGCGCCACTTCCGGTCTCACCAACCACCTGCACACTCTATCTCTCGCTGTCTCTGTCTCTCTCTCTCTCTCTCTCTCTCTCTCTCTGTGTCCCGGGACACTCATCACCATCATCAGGATCAGAGTCGGCTGGTAAATGTGTATGTGTGCGTGTGTGTGTGTGTGTGCGTGTAATATATATATACATTTTAAATTAAACAATAACGCACTGCAAATGGTTATTTATTCATTTATTCCGTTTTTCAGGAATAGTGAAAGAAAGGGTTTTTTGTCATTTTACAACAAGATATCTGATGTTTTTTCATTTTAATAATTAATATTGATTAATATTAATAAATTAAACATGTAAATATTTGTGTATATCTCCTAATATATATATATATATATATATATATATATATATATATATATATATATATATATATATATACACACTGTATATCCCTTATATAGTCATTACATATGCACAATACTTTTTTTTGTTTTAGTCACACAAGGAGAAGAAGAAGAAGAAGAAGAAGAAGAAGAAGAAGAAGAAGTCACACAAGCAGTCCTACGTATATATTTTGCCTGCACATGCACTGGACATGCATTTAATGGAAACATCCACCATGAAAGTTTTATATGCGTAGACATTGAATTCTGATATTAACTTGTTGGTTGTTATCTCAAACATAAGGAAGAATAATCAAATGTTTGATTCCTGTTCTTTTTACAGTTTCACATACTTGAAAGAGCAAGAGTTGTTGTTTTTTTGGCCACAATTCAGTGCTGTTAAATTACATATTAATAATAATTTTCTAACATAAAAACAGGGAAGACAAACAAGCCTGCTGTTGTAATGCAATAATTCAGCTGTATGTATAATAAATAATGAAACATATTGCATTCAACTTATAGGATTCTCAACTTTAAGGTCCTCCAATTTTAACATCAAATAAACATGGCTGCAGCATAACCGCATCAATAGTAAACACATCTTGATACATGTCATATCACAGTCACAGGTCTTATTTCTAACAAAAGACAAACATGGTGGCATCCATGCTTTTTTTTTTATGCATGTATATTGAAATTCATGTCACTTTAACATAATAGAGCATAATTTCCACTATCAGCAGGCTATAGTTGCTTGGCATTATGGGTAATGCAAATGTAGATTATATAAATTTAAACTAGAGAACCCAGCCATTAGGGTTGCACAAGCCAGTGCACTCTTAGTGCAGGTCCCAAGCCCGGATAAATAGGGAGGGTTGTGTTAGGAAGAGCATCCAGTGTAAAAACATGCGCCAAATCAATTATGCGGATCACTAAAGATAATTTCATACCGGATCGGTCGAGGCCCGGGTTACAACGACCACCACAGGTATCGCTAGCCAACAGGGTACCGGTGGAAGTTGGGCTACTGTTGGCTGAAGGAGGAGAAGGAGAGGAGGAAGACGTCTACAGAGACAGCAGGGAAAGGAGAAGTGTAGGAGAGTGAATGTTCGGGTTGGTACTTTAAATGTTGGCACTATGACTGGTAAAGGGAGAGAGGTAGCTAATATGATGGAGAGGAGAAAGGTTGTGTGTTCAGGAGACCAAGTGGAAAGGGTGTAAGGCCAGGAACATTGGAGGTGGGTTTAAACTGTTCTATTATGGTGTGGATGGAAAGAGAAATGGTGTAGGGGTGATTCTGAAGGAAGAGTACAGTAAGAGTGTGGTGGAGGTAAAGAGAGTTTCTGATAGGGTGATGAACGTGAATCTGGAAGTTGATAAATGTCATCAGTGCTTATGCCCCACAAGTTGGTTGTGAGATGGAGGTGAAAAAAAAAAAAATTCTGGAGTGAGTTATATGAAGTGGTAGAAGGTGTACCTAGGGCATGTAGGTGATTTTTCCTTGGCTTATGAGGAGCTGTATGAGAAGTTGGACACTAAGGATTGTGAAGCAGGAAGTGGATAGGATTAGTAAGGAGGAAGTGAGAGCAGCGATTAAGAGGATGAAGAGTAGAAAGTTGGTTGGACCAGACGACATATCGTTAGAAGCATGAAGATGTTTAGGAGAGATGGCAGTGGAGTTTTTAACAAGGTTGTTTAACAGGGTATTGGAAGGTGAGAGGATGCCTGGAGAATGGAGAAGGAGTGTGCTGGTACCGATCACACCATTAGTTATGGGAAAGTGTAGTGGAAGCCAGGCTGAGAGAAGAGGTGACTATCTGTAAGCAACAGTAAGGTTTCATGCCGAGGAAGAGTGTGTCAGAGAAGTATGTGAGGGTAGTGCAGAACATGTCTGAGGACAGTGTGACAGCAGTAAAGTGTGCAGTAGGAACGACAGACTGGTTTAAGGTGAAGGTTGGACTCCATGTACTATGATGCTTGTAGATGATTTGTGGTGAGAGTAGAGAGCAGGTTGAGAAGAGCCTGGAGAGATGGAGGTACGTGCTAAAGAGAAGGGGAATGAAAGTCAGTAGGAGTAAGAGAGAGTACATGTGTGTGAATGAAAGGGAGGGCAGTAGAGTGGTGCGGTTGCAGGGAGAAGAGGTGGAG
>NC_060885.1:26568631-26648631 GCF_014805685.1 Silurus meridionalis | reverse complement strand
GAGAACAAGACAGATCCAGGATCAGTAATAATGAATCCGATGAACCTGGATAAGTGTGTACGCGCTCTAATTTTTTTGTGTGTGCGTGCGCACATGTGCGATGCAGGTGTTTGAGATCAGGAACACAGAGGATCTAACGGAGGAGTGGCTGAGGGAGAAACTCGGCTTTTTCCGTTAAAAACCATTCAGTCACAGCATCGATGAACACAAGGTTGTACTCCACCTACAAGAGGAGACCATCGTCCAATTAACACTAACCTCTGTATGTATGTGTGTTTGTTTGTGTGTGTGCGTGCGTGCCTGCGTAAGTGTGTTTAAAGAATGCTACAGAGATAACAGACGCTAATCCTGACCAGACTTCCACATGTCACAGAAACACCTTTAATTTTTTTCTTCTTTTTTTAAACAGAAAATCTTGTAGTCTTAGTTGGAAATAAAACACTGCCATCCACGACCTAACAGAGCCTTCCACTTGCGCTGCTGTGTTCGACTCAATCACCATTAACCACTGCTGAAGAAATAAGGCCGTGTCCCAAACGCTGGTGTTTGGCACCATAGTGCTAATTACACTTAATCTCTAACCTGCAGACTGACATTAGAATCTTTATTAGCAGGGCATCGTGGGTAATACATACCAAGAATACACACTATTTGCACTCCAACAGCAGATAACCACCATCAAGGAACAATATGCGAGTTTGGGATATTGTAGTAAGAACACCATATAGTGCTGAACTCTAGTGACTGGAACAGATCCTCTCTTGTAAATATTTTTCAATAATTGGGGCACATCTCAAAAATTAAGACACTAAAGGAACAGACCGAGACAGGAAATCAGAATTCAGGAAACTAGGGAACATTTAAGAACTAGGGCATTTGGTTAAATTAGGGAACATATGAGATATAATGAATATGCAAAAAAGAATGCATTGTATATCTGTGGGCTCAAATTTCCAACAGATCCCAAAGTGTTTTACAATTCTTCCCTTCTGTCAGTGTCCTTTAAATCAGAAAAGTAGATTAAAGCACATCCTGGTGGTTAGTGAGAGATGTCCAACGTAATTTCACTTCAGACTCTTGATATCCATTCCAGCGTCACTGCGTTCCTGCGTGTGATCTGTTCTTACGTACAGTTCTGGGTAACACAAACATGAACTCAAAAAAACAGGAAGTCTTATTAGAACAGAGCCTGTGCTCTGTAGGATTTGGGACAGAGTCGAGATTAGATGTAGTGTGTTGGTGAAAAATCTGATCAGATTGATTCACTACATTCCAGATAAATCACATGTACTGCCATAAGATGGTCATGTGGTTATAGCACAGTTATACCACAAATTATAATCTCCTGATGTACACATCATCCTCTTCTCTCTCTCTGTCTCTCTCTCTCTCACACACACACTTTCATTTCCTACTTTATTGTCTACTACGATTAGTCAAATATTCTTTTCTACATTCTAATAAAGCACACGATGTCAGTTGTATAACCTGTGAATGTGATCATTATAAACAAATGTGTGTTTCTTACCTTCCAGATAAACATAATAAGAATTCAGTATTTTGGATTCGAAATGTTTGTGATCAGTAGACTATTTCTGGGGGTTTTTTTGGCCTGTAATGTGTATGTTGGATATTTGTATTTTTCCATGGTTTCTACGCTGTATTCACTGTTCCCAATAAAACTCCAGTTCATGTCACAATCTCACTGCTGAATTATTCCCAACTCAGGCATCAGCTCTACATCCATCTCTCACTTCAGAGTCAGGAAAATCAGCTCTGATATTTATGTAGCTTTAACTATTGTTAACGAGGAATGTGTCACCATATCCATGTATCCAGATAAAAGGTTTTTATTTTTAAAATGCACAAAGGACATCAGCACTGCAGTGAGAAACAAAGACACTGTGTTCAAGAGTTTATGATGAACATCTCTTGTCAGGGAAGTTCAATTGCACAGCAACACATCATTATCAAAATTAAGATTGAGAAACACGCTGCTCCATCCAACTCTCTAAATTCTCCTACACTCTGCTGATGTTTCATTGGGGAGCAACAATTGAGAATATCCTGTCAGTGTTTTTCTGCTTCCAGGAAAGATAAAATAAAAGGAATGCATGAAAAATGTTGCGTCAAAAGAAAAGCTACAATTGTTTGGTTTTGGAAAAAAGGGCAATATATAATATATAAACACACATTCAATTATTTTTTATTTGTATAGTGCTTTTATCAATGGGTATTTTTTTTAAGTAACTTTAAGATAAAGATGGTAAATAAAAAAACAATATATTTTGTGAAAAAATAAAAGAATGGATAAGTTTAATGCCTATAGGTTTGTTACTTATAAATTTATTCCTGATGATTGATGCAATGGTGACTGTGGTGAAGGACAAAATACAGTACCTGAGATGGTATGAGGCAGAAACCTCAAGAAGAACCAGACTCATCTGGGTAGCACCAAATGTCCATTCATTCAGTAACAGATGTTGAATTTTGAATAAACAGTCCAAAGAAAAAAATGATTAGATAGATAGATAGATAGATAGATAGATAGACAGACAGACAGACAGACAGACAGACAGACAGACAGACAGACAGTCCCCCGAGTTACTATGGTTCGACTTTTTAATGTTATGATAGCGATACGACAAAATTGTACAAATATTTATTTGTCTCAGCGTTAATATATATATTTTTTTCTGTTTCAAACAGCAATTTTAGTAATAAGAGCTCCAAGTATATCTCCTGCTTGTAGTAAAAAATAGAAGAGGAAAGTCATCAGTTTAGAGCAGAAAATTTAAATAATAAATCAGCATGAAGCAGGAAAGACTGTCACAGTCATAGTACCATCTTCAACTTATGAGATTTTTTACTTACAATGGGGTTGTCGCAACGTCTCTCCTAAGTAGAGGACTACCTGTATAATCAGTCTACAAAGTAAACAAGTAGAAAAGGCTATGGTCATGAAAAGGCTTGGTATGCACACAGAAAAACAATACTTCTCAAGGCAGTGAGGCATTAGCGTAGCATAACAAGGCTACAAACAGGAAGTGACCTTTGACCCTGAGGTGTTCAGAATACAGGTGAACGTTTTCTCTGGTGGAGCAGAAGGGAAACTGCAGTCAGGGCTGTTAGAGAATCCCCCACCCTAGGAACACTTCAAGGTGTTTTCGAACGGGGCCTTCCCCGGGCTCAGGGGCGGGTTAGTCAGGATGGTTATTGTGGTTTTGTTCAGTCAGTGACTAGTCCAAAATATCCTCCAGGTTTACCCAACAGTGCTCCTCCAGTTCGTACCCCTCCCAGTCCACAAGGTATTGGAGTCAACCCCCATCTATGTGCCCAATGTTTTGCGGGTGGTATCCAGTTGTAAGGCTCACTTGAATCCCCAAGTCCAAATCCGTGAGGTGAATTGGGTTCCTTGATCCAAGACAATGTCCTCTAGCAGGCTGTAGTTACAGAAGATGATGGTGAAGTAATAGCTTGGCTGTTTCTAGTGGCGTGATGTGTGACCAACGGTGTTGTGGTCTTGAGAGTGGCATGGGGTGTGGACTTTGGCACACGTGACAAATGTATCCACGTATTTCTTTAAGTCCGTCTGGAGGGATGGCCACCAGAAGGTGCTCTAAACCAGTTCAATGGATTCCTGGATGCACAGTGCTGAGCGACCTGTTGTAAAAGGGCGTCTGCCTTGCCATTCCTCACGCCTGGGCGGTAGGTCACAGTAAAGTCAAACCTTGAACAGGGCCACTCATGCATGACTCCCTTCAACAAGTGTCTCCATTCTTCAAACAAAAATATAATCCATCTCCACCCCCTGGCGACTGATGACATAGACTAGGATGTTGTCGATGTATACTATGACGTAGGAGGTCAGGAGATTGTGAAATATTTAATTAATAAAAGACTGAAACACTGCTGGTGCATTGGTGAGGCCATCCTGCCTCCAGGGCCTCCTACATGTAAAACCAGCCTTAGTTTTGGGTCCTGACAATAGGTAAATGTGGCAAAGTGGGGAGACCATATTGGGGAGGAGTTCTATCTTACAGTTCCATGTGCAATGTGGGTGAAGTGACCTGGCTCGTTTCTTGGAATGTGGCCTCCAGATCATGGTACTCCCTGGGAATGGTGATCGCCATTGGGGATTTTGGGCTCTCTATTAAGGTGCCGTGGAAGGGCTAGGGCAGGTTCCGTTCCAGGCAGTGTTCATTGCACCTCTGGGACTTTTGTAGCGGCTCCCTATGTTCCCACGAGATCAAGGGGTTGTGGGCCTGGAGCCACGGAAACCCTAGGATAATTGGTTTGTCAGGTAGGATATACATTAGACTAATCTCCTCCAGATGGAGCAGTCCTACACGTAATGTTATAGAGAGGGTTTGATTGGTGATGTAGCCACCACCAACTGGCCCAGTATCCACTGAAGTGATTTTCAGGGATGCATCACAAGGGGTTATGGGGAGTTGGAGCTCTACAGCGACTTGGTGGTAGATTAAGTTGACAGCCGATCCTGTGTCTATGAAAATGTAAACACGGTTGAAGCCTTAGGTTTAAGATACCTGGGGATAGTACCAAGCCGGGCTGAAGGGTTGTGGATCTAGTTGTCCAGCTGAATAACTAGCGTGAAATACCGGGACAGTGGGATATCTTGGCCCCTACATGCCATTTCTGCCTGAAGCATGGGGTTTAATCCTTCTCTGAAAACTGCTCGGAGGGCTGTGTCTTTCCACCAACTCTGAGCTGCCAGGGTCCGGAATTTCATTGCATAGTCAGCGGCTGTGTCAGATCCCTGGCTCATAGCCTGCAGAGCTTGTAGGAGGTGTTTATTCTCAGTGTGGTGTACCTTTAGCTGCACTAGGCATGCTGCTAGCATCTCTCCTTGGGAACTCACAAGGTTCTGTAGTATCTGGATCTACGCCTGATTCTCCGGAGGTGCAGTGCTCTGTAACATATACCCACGACCAGGTGGAGTAGAATCCATGGGAGGTTTATTAAACAGTTGAAGAACTTAATCCAGGAAGTAGAGCCAAAGAACAGGAAGGAAGTGCACTGGTCAAGAAAACAAGAACAACAACAAGAAGATGCGCTGGTCCAGATCACCTTTCATATTAATTTTTTTTTTTTCGTTTTTTTTTAAGTTAAAATAATATGCGCATTTAAGTAAGTATATAAAAAGTACTAATAACAGAATTTATATAAATAAAAAGGTTAGCAGTTGTATTTGTATCAAGTGCTTTTTAATTGTTTTGAGGCAGGGGGCCTCCAATATAAATTTTGCCCAGTCCCTCCAAATGTCTAAAACCGGTCCTGATATATATGAGATTGTATATTGAAATTGTGATTTGACTGTTGTTGTTTTTCAAAATCTCGTGAGTTGGTGACTGAGGTACGTGATTTTTTTTTTTCGGCGACTCCCAAAGAATGCGCACGCGCAATCTTTCCAAACCCGCACCACCCCCTTCACCCCACGCATGCCCAGTTGCGCTCTTCGGCGTGAGGCGACAGTGGTTCCTGGGGTTAGCTCCAAGACAGCTAACGTTATAGCTAGCTAAAAGAAATATGGCGTTCACATTCGCGGCCTTTTGTTATATGCTCGCTCTGCTTCTCACGGCGGCGCTCATCTTCTTCGCCATCTGGCACGTGAGTAAAATATGGAGGAAACGAAAACCCATTGAGATGAATTGGTTGTGTGTGAAAGTGTGTGATGTGGTGTGGCTAATGGCTGGGGCTCCGTGTGCAAGCGCACTACTCTCGTGCACTACACAGTGAGTGTGAGTGTAAGTGTAAGTGCGCGGGTTCATTCTCCTTGTGTACTACATAGTGCTGAAGTGTGGAATTGCACCCAGCCCGGAGTTTAGTGTTGTAACAATCACAATTCACCACATTTAATTTCCTTTTTATTTTTCATAATAGCATAATAGTATCGAACACGACTCTTTGCAGATTTCACTCTTGTGAGTGTGGAGTATTTAATGGGTTTATTAATTAACACGAGTTCTTAATCCATCATCAGCCGGGTAACGAGGGTTGCTAGTCATTTAATGCTAGCGGCTAATCCTAGGGTTTATCTTAAAACGTTATGATCATGTTTACATTTCTGATCTCTCAAACAAACCATAAATATGAATGAATTAGTTTAATGCTTTTTGAATATAATTTGTGATTTTTTTAAGGGTGTATGTCTAATTAGACCCAATTAGTCTGATTTATTTATTTATTTTCGATTTTCTAGCATTAAACCGTTTCCTTCGTCAGTTCTGGGACCTTTTCATAATTACATTTATAATTCAATTCTTTATTTGTATAGAGTTTTGGGTTTTTTTTTTGCTCAAAGCAGCTTTACACATATAAAGTGGTTATAAGGTTGTATAACAGAATATGTACGTTCCTTGCCTATACGTTTGTTTATCCCTGATGAGCAAGCCAGTGGTGACTAGAAATTATTCTCTTTTTCATATTCACATTTCATTAAATCGATTCATTATTCTTTGAGTTATTCTTTTCCTAACTACCTGACATGGCTGGGAATCGGGAGTGTGTTACTACAATCAACACAAAAAGCCCTAAAAGTTGTTGTTGTGTTACAGATCATTGCGTTTGATGAGCTGAAGACAGACTACAAGAATCCTATAGACCAGTGTAACACACTAAACCCGGTGAGTGTAGTGTGTGTGTGTGTGTGTGTGTGTGTGTGTGTGTGTGTGTGCGCGCATGTTCTATTGCACCCTGACTGGTCACTAGCCTGTGCTGAATAATACCTGTGCTAATCTTCAGTGGGCGCCGGCTTTCAAACACACAAACAACACACACACTAACCCCCTCTGTTCTTCTGTTCTTCTGTATGCGTTTTTATTTCTCTTTTCCGTCTCTGATCGACACACAGACAGTTGAGAGGGTGAAAAAGATTAAGAGAGTCAGGCTTGCGCTGAAGGTTGGTACAACAGATCAGCCGTGTGTGTGTGTGTGTGTGTGTGTGAGTGAGTGAGAGAGATGTAAGAGAAATCCAGGTGGTGATTGTATAGACTTTCAGATGCTTGTTGCATGCCATATGATTTTAATTTTGTCAGAGACTAAGCGCATGTCACACTCGTCTGTGACTTCTGCATGCTACACACACACATATTAGAGGTCTTGTTACTTCAGTATTCAGGGGAGAGAGTAAGGGTATAGGGGCGGAGAAGAATAAGGGCAAACAGGGACAGAGTGTCAGGAATGGGGCAGACAGGGAGAGAGAGCTGGGTATAGGGTGAGACAAGGGACAGAGAGCTGAGTATTGGGGTAAAGGGGAGAGAGAGAGAGCTGGGTATCGGGCAGACGGGAGAGAGCTGGGTGCGGGGGACAGACGGGAGAGAGAGCTGGGTGCGGGGGACAGACGGGAGAGAGAGCTGGGTGGTGGGGGGACAGACGGGAGAGAGAGAGAGCTGGGTGGTGGGGGGACAGACGGGAGAGAGAGCTGGGTGGTGGGGGGACAGACGGGAGAGAGAGCTGGGTGGTGGGGGGACAGACGGGAGAGAGAGCTGGGTGGTGGGGGGGGACAGACGGGGAGAGAGAGCTGGGTGCGGGGGGACAGACGGGGAGAGAGAGGTGGTGGCATGGAGGTAATGGAATGTTTTGTTCCCTTATTTTATTCAACTTGATTTGTATAGTTTGTTGGGTAATCCTTGCACACACAGACACACACTCTGTCTCTTTCATGATCTGCATGCTTTTCATGTACTGATGCACACTATTCACATATATTCTCACCCACATTATTGCAAAGTGTCTTTATCGTACTATTGGTGTTTTACTTGTCTGCTTCCACTTGTGAAGGTGTGTTTGTTGTATCTATGATTAATGGTAGTTTGTGTGTGTGTTTTAGCTGGTGCTGCCTGAATACCTGATCCATGTGTTCTTCTGTGTGATGTTCCTCTGTGCTGCTGAGTGGCTAACCCTCGCTCTCAACATGCCCCTGCTGGCCTATCACGTTTACAGGTGGGTGGGCTTTCACATCTCTTGCAACCAGTCGCTGTGCTTATTTTTGGACACATCTGAATAAGCAATATTGTGTGTTGCAGGTATATGACTCGCCCGGTGATGAGTGGTCCTGGTCTCTACGATCCCACCACCATCATGAATGCTGACATCCTGGCATACTGTCAAAAGGAGGGATGGTGCAAACTCGCCTTCTACCTGCTGTCCTTCTTTTACTATCTCTACGGGTCAGCACACACGCGCACAGCCACAGACCCTTCTCTCTAAACAGTTTAATACAGTATAATGTATGATGATCTTTCTTTGTTATTATTACAACCACGCTGTTCTCCTGTCCCAAACCTTAAATGCACTGCTTACTTCAGCAGTATGTTGGTTTGGAACACAGCCTGTAGTGTTTACCAACACCAAAAATTATGGACATGTCTTAACACTGTCATGGGTTACACCGCAAATCACACATTAGTGAGTGTCAGGGTTTTATATGGGGACTATTGTTACAGCATTGTGAAAATGTTTGTGTGTGTGTGTGTGTAGGATGATCTACGTGTTGGTGAGCTCTTAAACTGGACAGTGTACACTAGAGCATGGATTTGGAATTTGGCCGTCTCTTCTTCTCTCTCTCTCTGTGCGGCTGTTTCAAACGGACACCCTGCTCTCTACTCCCTAATCAGGGATGATGTAAAGGATGCAATCGGCCATCGGTACAGCAGTGCATCATTTCTCACGCGCACACACACACACACACAGAGCACGAAAAAGAGAATACATATTGAACACCATTGACTCCCGAATTTTCACCTTTTTTTTTTTTTTTTTTTTTTTTTAAGAAATAAAGTCTGGGGGGTTTTTTTTTCCATTAGTTTTTTTGTTTATTTTTAACTGTTTTTGTGCCAATGGGTTTTTTTTTTATATATAATTTGAGGTGCACATTTCATTTTAATTTCTGTAATTAATGAGTGAAGTATGCACAGTAAGGTTAGGGCGAGAGGGTTTTGTGTGTGTGTGTGTGTGTGTGTGTGTGTGTGTGTGTGTGTGTGTGGGGTTGGGGTGGGGGGGTGGTAAGTGCTCTTAATTTAAGATTTAAAATAATTGTAAATGTTTTTTTAGTCCTATAGGTTCCAAATGTTATGGTCATGTGATGAGCAGCATTTTTATTATATTACCATTAATACAACGCACAGCCTTGGTCAGGAACCTGTCAGCCACTCTGGCTCTGTCTCAAACCCATAATGCAGGGTGCACTAACTAATCAGACGTAGTTCATTTTGTTGGCAATTTGGTAACAATGTAGTGGAACTTGTGATGTATAGGCTTGTGTGAGAACGTTTAAGAGCTGTAATTAGACCTTAATCCTGCAGTTTAAAATAGAGCCAAAATGGTGGACTTTCTTGATTTTATGTGAGACTTCTGATACCACCATGACCACTATGTTTGTGCGTGTGGGTTCGTTCTCTTATTACACATCCTCTGGACACTCCATTCATGTGATTGTATTAACGCTGCAGTCTGTTGTACTCGGAGCAACATGCAAAAGTGTATTTCAGCTTCCAGCTTAGGAGCCAGGCAACCACCCCCACCCCCCTCCTCTCTCTCACTCACTCACACACACACACCCCTGTGGCAGCATTGCAACACACATTCTGGTGAAAATGGCTTGTGACAGTGTGCAGCGTTACGCGCACTCTACACAACTCACTCTAAACTCATCTCACACTCCCTACATCTGGTGTGTGTGTGTGTGTGAGCACCTCCAAAGAAATGCCAATAAAGATTGAGTCTTCTGAAACATTTGTTTAGAGAACTTCCCCTTCTTCCCCTTTCCTGAGCTGAAAATGAGCTCTGTGTATATGTGTGAGTGAATGTGAAACAGGTCTCGGATGTTAGGGTAATACTGGAGTCTCAGACAGAACCACAGACACCAACTGACTGGTTTTATAGAATTATTAATGCTTCCAGATGTGATCACACAGCCGTGTAAAGCACCAAACAAAAATACGCTCAGGCATACACATTTATTCCTCTGCAGTAGAACTGTGTGTGTTTAAATTAAATTAATTTGCATGTGTGTGTAAAATCCAGTTCAAGGTGCAGTTCAGAGGGAAAAACTCCGCTTTAGACGTGATCCATTGCTTGCTATACAAAAAAAAATTACTCTTGGCACCCCCATGTTCCACATTTACAAAAAAAAAAATCTGTCCCATAATACTAACAGAAAACCCCTGCTGTGTGAATGCTTACTGTCTGTATGGCTCGAGCTCAGACCCGTATCACTTCCTGGTTAAATAAGGGTTGAAGGTGCAGGGTTTGGGGCGGGCTATCTGGAGACAGCTCTCTCTGAGGCTCTGGACTCTGTAGTTTCCTGATAAGCTGCAAACTTCTCCCTAAACTCGTGCAAAAAGTTGTATTGCTGTGAAGGAAAAGAAAAGACGAAGGGGGGTGGGTGTAAATGATGTGTAGGAAAGCTATGTAATATGAAGCTGTGTGGCCAACGTTTGATGTCAGGAGGGGCTGTTATTAATGTATTTAACATGACATTTGATGAGAGTTGTGTATAATACCGTGTATGTGTAGTAAGGAATGAGCTCTCCACTGGGGAGACAGACCGAGAAAAAAAAAAAAGATTTTATATATATATATATATATATATATATATATATATATATATATATATATATATATATATATATATATATGGGCGTGGCCTCACTTTGACTGTCTGAATTGCTCCACGTCCCCTCAGCTCTCTCAGGATCTCGATGGCCTTAGTGGGAGTCATAGTACTGGAGAGATGCAGCAACAAACATGCAGTGACTGTAACACACAGGTAAAATGCTCAGATATATATTTACATTTAAATTCTATAAACATTTAAAAAAGTAACACTCACTGAGTCCTGAGCGTCCCAGACCCCCATAACAGCTGTAACACACACACAAACTATTGTTATTATTGATGATACACTTTCCAGGCTAAGGGATTGAGGCAGGATATGTATTCTTGGCCCTGCACTCTTCATCATTCATAGCATTTCTCCTCGTGACTCACTGGATGACGGTGCGGCGCTGGGTGTGTAAGCAGTGCTGCAGCTCGTCCAGGATGCGAGCACATTGGGGCATCTCAGGGACGCCTCCATCAGGAAAAGGCAGGTGGTGCACGTTGAGTCCACTCCGAGTGTAACTCTCTAACAAGCATGGAACTCTGTATCGTACAAGCTCTGCCCTTTCGCACAACACAAACACGTCCTGTATACCCTGCACACGCAGTTCACCTACACACACACACACACACACACACACACACACACACACACACGGCTCACATTAACACAAAGGCATTCCAGAAACCCCTTCCAATGATTTCTGTGTGTTTGTGTAATGGACTTGCCTATGTCTTTCTCCAGGTTTCTCCTGATGTCTTTATATCTGCATCCTAACAGGACAAGACAGACAATAAAATCACCTAAATCATCTAAACACACACACACACACACACAGAGTAACATCCTGGTTTACCTGGTAAGGAGCATATACCAAGGAACTGTGAGCACTCAATTGCTGACAAGGACAACCTGTACACACACACACAGAGCACTTCAACGAAAGGAGTAGTAGAGCTGTCAGGTGTGAGGCTGAAATGTGTGTGTTAATGTTAATGAATGTAGTGGTGATTTTGTTTCCTCACCAGCAGATCTGTAGAGGCGTGTAGGACTCTTCATCACCATCATCCTCTTCCTCAGAGGAATCAAACTCATTGACCCTCATCACCTACACACACACACACACACACACACACACACACACACACAGTAAATCGTGTGTCTCTCTCTCTCATATAAGTTGTAAGAGTTGTAATTAATTTATTAACATATTCTCTATGAAATACGAATGGAAGCAATTTATAAGATTCTCTCTTACACACAACCTTGTGTTTATTCGGTTTTGATGCAGCAAGCTTGTTAGCTTCCGGTAGCTCTACAGCAAGTCTCTTGAAAGCTGGCTAACGACTCGCTTTCGACAAGCCAACACCACACACTGGTAAACTAACGAGTAAATATTAACACGGCTAATTATGCTAACCTACGGCGTTTAAATAATAATAAATACCGATTAGCCTGTGAGCTCCTAGCTCAAGCTCAGCGCTGCTGCTACTGCTGTCACTGTTTTGATAGTTTTCAAAAAAGCTCGACGAGGACGGCAGCCAATCAGATAACAGAGTGACATGAAGACCCCGCCTACTCGGCCTTACTCGAACAGTGATTGGCTGTTTTTGTGACGACCACAGAGATTTTTTTTTAATTATTGAAAACAAGAATTTAACAATAAATAAATCACAGAACATATACGTTTTTGAGGCCTTCGGGTTTAAAGTTTCTGACATGTTCTTAAAGGAAGTAAAGAAGGAATTAATATCAGAGAAGAATAATCTGAACCTGGGTTTACAATGAATAGCTCTGGCTTTGTAAATATGAAATTAAACAAGAAACAAAACAGTATACAGTAAAACAGTATAATCAAAATTTACATCATTAGATTAAAAATATGTTAGAAAAATAATAGCTTCTGTAAATTGTACAAAAGAATTAAAAGCACGGTCACTTCTGACCACAACAGCGACTTCACAGACTTGGAGGAGTTCACATCATTGATGAGCTACATCAGCAAGTGCATTCTGTAGTGATCACTGTCTCCAAGAACATTTTACGCCCCAACCAGAAACTGTGAAAAAGTGAAAAGGTGAGTGTGCTCCTGAAGACCCAAGATTCTGCATTCCTTATCATCATCCCTGTGCCGAAGAAACCATCTGTTTCCAGCCTTAATGACTACCGTCCCATTGCACTTACTTCTATCATCATGAAGTGCTTCAAGAGGATCATCATGAGGCGCATAAAGACCTTGCTGCCTGTAACATTAGATCCATTGCAGCTCGCATACCGCCCAAACCACTCCACCGACAATGCCATCTTCATCACACTCTACCGCACTCACTCACCTGGAAAACATTTA
Organism: Silurus meridionalis; assembly: GCF_014805685.1. Lineage (NCBI taxonomy): Eukaryota > Metazoa > Chordata > Actinopteri > Siluriformes > Siluridae > Silurus > Silurus meridionalis. Next base: position 26,635,660 of record NC_060885.1, on the reverse strand, counting down.
CACCACATGCTGCCATAAAGCCACCAGCATTTTGGCTGGTCACACACACCACTCACACACACTCTTCACTCACTGCCATCTGGAAAGTGGTACAGAAGCATTCATGCCTCACATCCAAGCCATCAGATTTCTTAACATGAAGGAATTGGATTGATACACCAGTGGTGGACAAAGTAGAGTAGAATAGAATAGCACATGTTTTACATATACATTACAGCACAGTGACATTCTTTGTTCGCATGGGGTCAGAGCAAGGGTCAGCCATGATAGAGTGCCCCTGGAGCAGTGAGGGTTAAAGGCTTTGCTCAAGGACCCAAGCTTGGCAAGGCCAAACTTTCGAGCAGTAATTTAGCACCGGAACTACTGAGCTACCACTAAAAGTAGAGTTACAGTAAGTAAAATATGATTCCAGTAAAATGATTTGACTTCAAATGTACTTAAGTATCCAAGTACTATAAGGTATTATCCCTATAATGTCTTATTATCATTTTTATCACAAGACTGTTGCTTAATCAACTCAGGTTATGTAAAAAGACTCTAATGTCACTCATAGCACACCAAACTATTAATAGATATTAATGAGTTAAACACTGATTGATATCTAATAAATTATCATGAGCCCAAAACCTTCTTTTCAACAACTGCAAATAAGGCAAGTTCGAGTCAGGAGTGCCTTCCATCGTTTATTCCTCTCAAAATGTTCTGCTTGTTGAACCGACGCTGAACTGTATGCTCGTGATAAGTAGATACCACCAACTGGCAATGGCGTTTCTAGCTTGAATGATGCCTAAATAATCACCCTAAATGCATTTATTCCTCAATTAAATACACATCATTGTGCACAATTTATCAAACTCTCAGAACCAAGAATAAAATAATTCCTTAGCTAATTGTAGCCATAAGATACATACAGCATCTATATCCTTATAATATATGTCTTTTAAATTAGCCTTTTAAGATGCACTGGAGATTCCATTTACTGAACTCAGTTCATGACCTGTTCAGTACAATCACAGAAAACCTTTATGACATCATCTCAAATAACATAACCAAATCAAGTGCTGTTTAACGACAATCCAACTAGACTAGTTATTAATTATTAATTGTTTTGTTGCTACACAAATTATGATAAATTACATACTATAAATTATATATATAAATTGTATTTTTGCTCTAAGCATAGCAGGCAACAGCATAACCTAAGTGATGCACATTTTTTTAGCCTATTTCATTAAATGCATCACCTTATACTATCCTCATAATGAGATGTGTGATAGAGCTGCATACACACCATCACCTTTTGCACGTTTCTCTCCTACTTATTTGCTCTTTATTCTGAATTGGGCTCATTAGGGTTAAGAACTTTTTTTGTCATCCATAAGTTTAATTTGGGTTTAGCTCTCCTTACTGAGTGAATGCGTGAGGACATTTTTATGCTAAATTTGTTAAGATTATTAGATAAGCTCTATATACACAAATGCAAATGTCAGAAAGGATGCCCAATATCTCTCAATTGAAGGCTAAATTAAAAAAATAATTTTCAATCTTTACGAGGACTTTCAAGCCTGGATTTCACTCCTTTTCTTTTTTATTTCTTTTAAAACACAAATAAAACTTTGAGAGAAAACTGCAAGGTTGCAATTATGCAGACACATGTTTAATTTACAAGCAAAAGTTGTGGAAAGAAAATAAATAAAAAGGTACCTTATGTAATGTCCATTACATCGCCATTGGCATTTGAAACATTGCCAGACATGATCATTACACACTTCTGGGTTTATCTACCCATGTGGGATGATACCACTCTTTAAATTTGGAGCACTGAACAATGAGCTCATTGTTATGAGCCGTTCTGCAAACACAGTTAACAGGTATCGCAGTTTTGGTCATGTTTGCCTCAGTTTCTCCCTCTCGAGTGACCCTTGCATACAGCATATGCAAATGCTATTGAGAACATCAAAATGGACAGTGTTTGTAGTGTGCCTGGGTCCAGAGGGGCACTTTTGCTGTCATACACAGAGAGCTGATTTTCATGACAAAAAAAATTGCTGTGTGTGATCCAGCGACACTGCCGAATGTTTAATATCGGCACAAACTTATTTTTTGGAGTTCCCACAATTCCTCCATTTAGAGTAGCACTAAAGTGCAGAACAGACTGAAACCCGTCCATGTGCACATTGTCCTTTGACATGAGGTAGCTGGCCAGATCAATAGTATCACAGGTCAACCAGTAATCCTGGTGAAGTATTTGTTGCAACGTGTTTTTTTGGTGGCCTGGATAGTCTTTGAGAAGCAGTTGTTTCTGATGGACTTGTTCCAGATTGGCCCTTCAAATTTTTGATTGTCTTCTGATATTCTTCACTGGTTCTTTTTGTCGATACAGAAAGTACAATTTATTTCTAGGATTTTTTTCATGACATTCCAGATTTAAATTTGATGCTATGTGAAGACAAAATGTGAATCTTGTGTGTGATCTTAGTCTATTAAGTATCTTTTTAATGGGGGACAGCAGTGTCAGTTCTAAGTTTGAGTCAGGACCTTCTAGAAGACCATATGATAAATGTAGATATCATGATAATCACGCAAACCATTATTTTAATTATTCAGCTGATTTTCAGAATAACATCAGTTTACACATTCAGTAACACTTTAAAAAAAAAGTCTCATTTGTTAACATTAGTTAATGTATTAACAAACATAAACTTACAACGAGCAATAGATACATTTACAATGAGCAATACAGTATTTGTTCATATTAGTTAATAAATTTAGTCATTTTTGTTTTGTTTGTTCATTGTAGTTCACAGTGCAATAATTAATGTTAATAAATAGTGTAAATGTATTAGAAATTATTCAAATTAACAATAACCAAGAGTAATAAATGCTCTAGAAGTATTGTTTTCTTATTTCAGGTTTTCTACAGTAGTTAACTAATGTTAACAAATGAAACTTATTTTAAAGTACATTGATAATGAATATGCACAGTGATTTATGCACTCTGACCATGCATTCTTTATTCTTTATCTATTTCTGTGTTGTAATACCTTTATTGATATTAATAATATTAATATTTATTGCACTAATTGCACTCTTTATTGCATCAAATATTATATATATATATATATATATATATATATATATATATATATATATATATATATATATATATATATATATATATATATATATATAAATGGAGATCAAACTTTTTTGCCTGGTATTTGCCAGTGATGACTTCAATCCTACAGACTTAGTAGGCAGAATCTAAAAGAAATAGAATTTAGAAGAACAAGGGAGCCATCACAAATGATCATAATTGGCCTTGTAACTGCCTTCTTCCCATACATTTTCATTGTGTCTGTTTAAAAAGCCTTCAAGAAGTACATGGCAGATGCTGTTGTGTGGTCACAAGTTAGGTAGGTTGCAACTGAAGGAGGAGCTGCCTTTTTGGAAGGATTATGCACAAATATTTCATATACATAGTAGGATGGAGCTGCCTTTCTGAATTATTCTTCCTGTTGCATCCAGATAGACCATGTCTTCCTTGCACCTTTTGTAAAACACTGACAGTGTCTCTTTGACCATAGCATTATCGCTTTTGGGTGCACCATAATCCTCTGCAGGACTTCACTGCATCCTTTCTTTTGATCTTTTTGAGTAGACTTAGACGTTCATTTGAATCAGGTCTTTTCAGTTGTCTTTGGATCCATGTAATGGTTTTCAGAACCTCTTTTGTTGGTGCTTCATCCCTGCACCCAGACTGTATCACCATCTTCTGGGTAGTTTGGTTTCCAGAGTTTCTGCAATAGATGAACGTGCATCTGCACGCACTGGCCTCCTTTTTAGTTCAGTGTTACTGTGGTACACGTCTCCTCCTGTGAATAGCACAGCTGCCTTCAGGGTGACCTCATCTGTGACTTCCACGCTAACAATAATAGGGCGATCTTCAAACGCGCAGTAACCCATACATTCTTATAGGGATGTGTTTTTTGTGACAGCAGATGAGTTCCCTTGGTAATCACGTTTGCCCACTGTAATCCTTGAAAACATCTTCCTTTCCGATGCTTCTTCAGCTCTTGCCATTTTTTTTGTCAATAACAAAAGAAGCATGGCTCTTGTGGCAATCTACATTTGAACAATGTGTCTTCTGCCTCACTGCTCTCTGTAGAAATGTAAGCTGATTCAGCCAAGTCAGGTTCCTTGTCATGATACTGTAACACAAAATTAAGTCCTAATGTATTTTTTATAAATACGTTTTCCTCATTTAATCTTTAAATTTAAATAAATAAATTATATTAAAAATGAAAATATTAAACATCACATTGACACGACTGCTGGGTCGTTAAGGCCACGACCACCTCGTGCGCGTGCGCGCGGGGTCACGCGCAAACGCGGTCCTTTTCCAGGAAACTACGCCATGTTTCCTCAATGCCCGATCTGTGTACTATGCTTCTCGGGTCACAACGCTGCGTTCTGATCGTCACATGAGCGTTATATCTATGTAAAGATGGCGGAAAGGATTCCCCACGGGTTGTGTTAGAACAACATCATAAAAGCACTAGGAAGGGTTTAGGGAGCACCGAGTGTGTTGTGTTGTAGGCTATCTAATATATTAGACAGGGAGTCAGTGAGAGGAATAAGACAGAGCCGGGTTATTCTGGTCATCAGCTCACTTCCGGCTTGTTGTGAGTGAGTTGTGAGTGAATTCTGACTTTTGGTGTGAGTGTGAGTGTGTGTGTGTGGTTAAGTGTTCGAGTGGAAATACAGTTCGGAGTGTGTGTTTGGTAACTTCAGGTACAGCGCGTTTTATTATCTATAACTCCGAGCTTTTATTATATTTTTTAAATTATGTGAAGTAATCTCACTTACAGAGCATGCGCATAAACACTGTTCTACATTCTTGTATGTGTTTGTGGTTTTGTTTGTGTTTATACATATCTATAAGATATTAATAACACGTTTCTGTGTATGTTCTTCACAGATCATGTCAGATTTCTCGGTGAGTTTTGCGGTTCTCTTTCTATCTCGCACGCACACACGCACACACACACACACAAACTCTACGTAGTCTTTACGTAGTGTATAATTACAAATCAGAGTTGTTCATTTAGTTATGTTACACACACACACACACACACACACACACCTGTGTAAACCAGCATGTTCAGTCGTGTAGTTGCGTCACAGGTTGGATCTGCTCCAGTCGGACAGGTTCTGATTCAGAAGTGAACTCTAAACAGCAGTGTTTATCACAACACATCGCAACACACACACACACACACACACACACACACACACACACGATTATACACCATTACAAATTCTTGTTGCTGAACTGTAACCAGATGTTTATTAAAATTTTATGGAAGGAGTCTCCAATGTCAGCACTTTGTTCCAGATGGAAATTTTGTGTTTTTGTGTCAATTGGGTTTGTTGTTATGAATAAAGCAACGGTTGGTGTGTGTGTGTGTGTGTGTGTGTGTGTGTGTGTGTGTTTGTGTTTTTCCATTGTAGTTAGCTGATGCGATAGGGGATGATGCCAGTCAGGCATCAAAAACAGCTCATGGTAAGCCGTCAGCTCCTACAGCTCCTGCTGCCTCCTCATGGCCCGGGGCACCCGCTGCTGGCCCAGCTGCCCCTGCATGGCCCGGAGCAACCCCTGCTTGGCCTGGAGCGAACCCTGCTGCCCCGGCGTGGCCCGGTGCACCTGCTGCTGCCCCTGCTGGCCCCGCTGCCCCTGCGTGGCCCGGAGCAAACCCTGCTGCCCCTGCGTGGCCTGGTGCCCCCGCTGCTGTTCCTGGTGCCCCTGCTGCTCCTTCTTGGCCTGGGGCACCCTCTGCTGGCACAGCTGCTCCTGCGGCCCCTGCTTGGCCTGGTGCTGCCCCCGGAGGTCCAAACATGCCCCCCTCTGGAGGAGGTCCAGCTGCTCCTCCTCCAGGAGCACCAGGTCAGTTTCCCAGCATGCCATCCGCCCCAGGAGGATACCCCACTGGCCCTGGGATGCCAGGACAGTTTCCGGCTGCACCTGGGCAGTTTCCTGGAATGTACCCCTCTCCTCCTGGGGCTCCTCAGGCTCCCTACCCCAACATGCCCTATCCAGGAAACATGTATGGTCCTGGAGGCCCAGCCCATTTTCCTCCCAACGCAGGGTTTTCTGGGGGAGCGTTCCACCTGTGCCCTCTGGTTCATGGGGCCCACACACCGGCCCACCCACAGGACCATATGGAGGCCCCCCTGCTTCTGGAGGAATGCTGGTGAGTAATGTTCTCTGCTGGTTTCTGGTGCATTTGGTCTTCTGTCTTCTGCTGGATTTTGTCTCAGATTTGCTGCTTTCTGGTGTGCGTCCGATTCCTGATCATTTGTTTGGTCTCCCATCTTCTGGGTTTTGGTGGTTTTTGGTTTGTGATGGTGCCTGGTAGTCGATCAGCACTTTATTATGATTTGTTATTGTGGGTTTGAGGTTATTTGTTATGCGATCTAATGGATTAAGACTTCTATCTGGTTGTATCTGGTGGGTTTCATTACATTGTGCTTCAGTTTGGTTGGTGATGGTGACTGGATAGACAAAACCTTTTTCTTATAATGGATTTAGTCTAATATCTGATGGATTTAGGGTGGTCTTGAAAGGTATCAGGTTGTTCCTCAAAGTCTGTGTTTATTTCTCTGATGGTCTCGTGTGGTTTCTGGTGGTTTCTGGTGGATTTGGGTCATTAAGTGTAGAATTCTGGTGGAGATTTAAAGTAAATCTTCTTGTTTTTGTCTTTCAGCCGCAGCCCAGACCTCCATATTTCTGATCAAGGAACAGCACAGAGTGTCTGCAGCCCCACACAGACAGACAGACAGACACACACACACACACACACACACACACACACCTTTTTTGTAATGAAGCATAAGTGCAGGGTGTGTATATGAAGCATGATTTGAATAAGCTGCATTTAAATTATATATTTAATAAGTACACATATAACCTTACACAAACACTTCACCCTACACCCAGGACTGCCCCAATAAGTGTGTGTGTGTGTGTGTGTGTGTGTGTGTGTGTGTGTGTGTGTGTGTGTGTGTGTGTGTCTCTCCACAGCTGTATGTGTGTTTTTGTTGTTGTTTTTTTACACTTTATTGCATCATTACATGAAACACTGCTCGGGCCGCATCCCACTACACTAATTTTCCCTTATCCACTTCCCCTTGGTTAGATTGAGGGCACTTGGCCGCCATCTTCAGGGGAGCTCCAGTTTATGTGTGTAGTGTGTATGTAATCTATACATTCTTCAATAAAGTGTTATTGTAATAATGAAAGCCTTCATCCCTGTCTGTGTGTGTGTGTGTGTGTGTGTGTGTGTGTGTGTGTAATAACAGCCATCACATCACAGACACTCTTGCATTTACATAGCCTTTGTGTTTAATAGGTATGTGTTATACTTATGATCTCATTAGTTGTGTTTGTTGGGTTTTGATTGTTCCATTTCAGGCTCAGATTGTGTTATGGTGTCATCAGACCGGGGTTTTTTCTGTGTGAGAGAGAACGAGAGATCTCTAGAATGGAAGCACTACACTATTGGGTGGGGTTTGGAATGGGGGTGGGGCTTGGTGTATGTCATGGTGACTGTGTTTTGTTGTCACATTGGTGTGTTGCAACAGATGGAAAATTCTCTGCAGAATTCTGTGTTTTTTTTTCCTTTTCTGCTTTAAATGAATGGGTGTGTGTTAGGGCTTTTTCTCAGAACAGCATTAAAAGAATGTTTTCAGCTTGTTTTATTTGTTTAATAAAATGGTTTATAGTTATGTCTGTATCTGAATTAAGTGGTGGACGAAGTACACAAAACTTGAGTTAAAGTAGAGATACAGTAGGTAGAATATTACTCCAGTGAAAGTAAAATTGCTCCATTTAAACTTTCGAATGTCCTTAAGTATCCAACCTACTATGGCTATAACCCCCGCGGCATAAAATTCTTGCTTAATCAACTCCATTTATGTGAAGACTCTGTTACTCTTAGCACACCAATCTATTAATAGAACGATTATTGTGCACTTAACCAGTTATGGTTTTATCCACTTAAAAAAAAAAAAAAAAAAAGGAACGACTGATTTCACAAAATAAAGTTGGGTAAAAAGACTTGTAGTTCAATTGTAGTGAATTTAAAGTAAAAATCTCCCAAAATGGAAATACCTAAATAAAGTACAGATATGTGATAAAACTACTTAAGTACAGTAACGAATCACATTAACTTCATTATTTTCATCTGTAGAGCTCATGAGTTTCAGTTGAATGCACTGATTGAAGTGTTACGCCACCGCGAGGAGAGTCTGAGCTCCTGCGTTTTAGAAGTTAAATGTCAGATGTGATGGAAGAAGACAGGATGATAATGATTTTTTTTTATGAAAATAAAAATAAAATGTATAAAAATATTCAGGAAAAATTGAGAACCAATACAAGCTCTTGTCATCTCCCTGCCAAACTGTTTAAATATCAGTCCACCTTCACCCTTTCTGTTCATTCCCACCCCCACAGATCCTCCTAGTCATTAAAGGAATCCTGCAAGTTCCAACATCCTTCATAAATGATTGGTGGGATTCAGGTCAGGAGATCAACTCAGCTTGACTCGACTCACCCCTGGAAGATCTTCTGGAGTTCCAATTGCTGTGTATTTCATCTTGTTTTTGTTTCTTGGCTAATGAGATCTGCTACATTTCTTTGCTCATATTTTCTTCAGTGAAGTGTAAAGTTCAGTACGGTTTACACAGAAGCAGCTGCAGACCCTGGTGCTCCCATCAACATGCTTCACTGTGTTCTTGAGATTGTACACACAGCTTACCAAATATCTAAAGATGATTGAGGTGTAGTTTAATAATGTTCTTCTATGTGTGTGATGGTCCTGCTCTCAGTTTGTCCTGTAACTTTTCTCCCATGACTACTCTCTTCTCTATTTCTTTTCTTCTCAACAGTCTGAGAGATGTTTGTGAGGTTCACTTTTCTAAAAAGTGTACACTTTTGTAATGTAGACCCTGGAGTACAGACAGGGGTGTTTTGGTACAGTTTTCCTGAGAACTTCAGGAAGCTCCTTCACCTTCATCTTCTTTTGGCTTCTCCCATTAGGGGTCGCCACAGCAGATCATCCGTTTTCATACTACTCTGTCCCCTGTACATCTGCTTCTTTCAAACCAACTGCCTGCATGTTTTCCCTCACCACATCCATAAGCCTCCTTCTTGACCTTCATCTTTTCCTCCTTCCTGGTGGCTCCATCCTCAGCATTCTTCTACCAATATACCCCATGTCCCGCCTCTGCACATGTCCAAACCATCATAATCAGGCCTTTTTCACCTTGTCTCCAAAACATCCTACATGCGCTGTCCCTTTTAATAAACTAATTTCTAATCCTGTCCATCCTCGTCACTCCCAATGACAATTTCAGCATCTTCAGCTCTGCTAGCTCCAAGTCCATCTCCTGTATTTTAGTCAATCCCACTGTCTCTAATCTATACAACATCACAGGTCTCACCACAGTCCTATAAACTTTTCCTTTCACTCTTGCAGATACCCTTTTATAATAAATCACTCCTGCCAGTCTTCCCCACCCTGCCTGCACTCTTTTCTTCACTTTTCTAACATACTCTCCATTACATTGCACTGTTAACCCCAGGTACCTGAAGTCCTCCACCTTTTCCATCTCTTCTCCCTGCAACCGCATCACTCCACTGCCCTCTCTCTCATTCACACACATGTACTTTGTCTTACTCCTACTGACTTTCATTCCCCTTCTCTCCAGCACGTACCGCCACCTCTTCAGGCTCTTCTCAACCTGCTCCCTACTCTCACCACAAATCACAATATCATCCGCAAACATCATAGTCCACGGAGACTCCTGTCTGACCTCGTCCGTCAACCTGTCCATCACCACTGCAAACAGGAAAGGGTTTAAAGCCGATCCTTGATGCAGTCCAACCTCCACCTTGAAACAGTCTGTCGTTCCTACTGCACTGCTGTCACACTGTCCTCATACACCACCCTCACATACTTCTCTGACACACCTGACTTCCTCATACAATACCACAACTCCTCTCTTGGCACTCTGTTGTACGCTTTCTCTAAATCTACAAACACGCAATGCAACTCCTTCTGACCTTCTCTATACTTCTCCATCAACATTCTCAAAGGAAATAATGCGTCTGTGGTGCTCTTCATCAGCATGAAACCATACTGTTGCCCACAGATGGTCACCTCTTCTCTCAGCCTGGCTTCCAATACTCTTTCCCATAACTTCATGGTGTGACTGATCAACTTAATTCCACTGTAGTTACTGCAGGTCTGCACATCTCCCTTATTCTTAAATATCGGTACCAGCACACTCCTTCTTTATTCCTCAGGCATCCTCTCACCATCCAAAATTTTGTTAAACAATTTGTTAAAAATTCCACTGCCATCTCTCCTAAACATCTCCATGCTTCTACCGGTATGTCATCTGGTCCAACCGACTTTCCACTCTTCATCCTCTTAATCGCTGCTCTCACTTCCTCCTTACTAATCCTATCCACTTCCTGCTTCACCATCTCCACACCACTCAACCTTCTCTTTCTCTTATTTTCCTCGTTCATCAGCTGCTCAAAATACTCCCTCCACCTTCTCAACACACTCTCCTCACTAGTCAACACATTTCCATCTCCATCCTTTATTGCTCTAACTTGCAGCACATCCTTCCCAGCTTGGTCCCTCTTCTTGGCCAATCAGTATAAATAGTTTTCTCCATCCTTAGTTTCCAACTTCTCATACAGCCATATGCCTTTTCCTTTGCTTTTGCCACCTCCCTCATCACCTGCTGCTGCATCTCCTTGTACTCCTGCCTACTTTTCTCATCTCTCTGCTGATCCCAATTCTGTTCTGCCAACCTCTTTCTCCTTATGCTCTCCTGTACTTTCTCATTCCACCACCATGTCTCTTTGTTTTCCTTTCTATTTCAAGATGTCACACCAAGTACCTTTTTAGCTGTCTCTCATCACTTCTGCAGTTGTTGCCCAATCATCCAGCACCCTATCACCACCACCGAGCCCCTGTCTGACCTCTTCCCTGAATCTCACACTGCAGTCTTCCTCCTTCAGTTTCCACCATCTTATTCTTCTTTCAGTCCTCACTCTCCTCCTCTTCTTCTCTACCTCCAATGCCATCCTACAGACCACCATCCGATGCTGTCTAGCTACACTGTCCCCTGCCAACACCTTACAGTCTCCAATCTCCTTCAGGTTGCATCTCCTACATAGAACATAATCCACCTGTGTGCACCTTCCTTTTTCTCTTATACGTCACCCTATGATCCTCCTTCTTCTTAAAATAAGTGTTCACCACTGAACCATCCTTTTGGCAAAATCTACCACCATCTGCCCTTCCACATTCCTCTCCTTAAAGCCATACCTACCCATTACCTCCTCATCACCTTTGTTCCCTTCCCCTACATGGCCATTAAAATCTGCCCCAATCACCAATCGTTCATTCTTAGGTACACCATCTACTCATCTAATTCATATAACTCACTCCAGAATTTTTCCTTCTTCTCCATCTCACAACCCACTTGTGGAGCATAGACACTGATGACATTTATCATCGTCCCTTCAACTTCCACCTTCACGATAATCACCCTATCAGAAACTCTCTTCAACCTCCACTACACTTTTACTTCTTATTCCTTCAGAATCACCCCTACACCATTTCTCTTTCCATCCACACCATGATAGAACAGTTTAAACGCACCTCCAATGTTTTTGGCCTTACTCCTTTTCCACTTGGTCTCCTGAACACACAACATATCTACCTTTCTCCTCTCCATCATATCAGCTACCTCTCTCCCTTTACCAGTCATAGTACCAACATTTAAATACCAACCCGAACCTTCACTTTCCTACACTTCTCCTTTTCCTGCTGTCTCTGTAGACGTCTTTTTTCACTCTTTCTCCTCCTTTGGCCAACAATAGCCCAATTTCCATCGGTACCCTGTTGGCTAGCGATACCTATGGTATACCTTGGTAACCTGGACCTCGACCGATCTGGTATGAGTTTCTTATTCATGATCTGCATATTTGATTTGGCATATGTGGATGCCCTTCCTAACGCAACCCTCCTCATTTATCTCGGCTTGGGACCAGAGCTAGGAGCAGTGTTGGGCAACGTTACTTTTAAAAGTAATGCATTACAATATTGAGTTACTCCCCAAAAAGTAACTAATTACGTTACTTAGTTACTTTTTATGGAAAGTAATGCGTTATATTACTTTTGCGTTACTTTTGCGTTACTTGTATCTCTTTCACCCCTTACAGGTGTAACAGGTGTAATACAGATAATTGCCATTAAGAAATAGGTTATATTAGGGCAAAAGACATGTCTTAAACATTTAAAATGCTTAATAACTTCTTAAAGAACAATAAGATGATCGACTAAATTTTGACCACAAGGCTGAACACTTTCCAGTCGCACTTCTGTACACTGCTTTGCAATCTGCCTTCGCCGTCAGAAATGTAACTATCGTTAGTGTTTATAAGGTTAAGGGTGTGGGCTGCACACCGGTGATGTGGAGGGAGAACATACCTTTCACTGTCATCTCGTAAAACATCGTGCAATTCCGTAAATATGACCTCGTCCTCGTCTACATCATTCTCTGCTTCATCATCAGCTTGAAACATTCTGAATGCTTTTACAAAGTTCGCGCTATTATCAGTGACCGTGGCAGTTTATCTTCCCACAAAGAGCAAATGAGCTGTGAATTTGCTCTCATTCTCCGCTGCGATGGCATCGTACATGTGTCTCCCACGGAGAACTTTTATTCTGAGCAGTCCATAGAGCTGCAGTGGTGGAAAGTCGGCAAAAGTTTTCTATATTTCTGTCTCCATTTCCATATATGCAACATTGCATAATGTTGCATATATTCAACATTACACACACACACACACATCTGTAGTGCTGTGCTTTGCATGCAGATGTTTTTTTTTTTTTTTTTTTTTTTTGAAGTGGTATTTTTTGCAGTTGACAAGAGCTTTTCACCAACACATAATCTACACTTAACCATTATTCCTTTCTCCTTTTCCTCCACTATTTCAAAATAATAAGAACACTTCCATCACAGTAATTCTCTGGTTCTCTGGTTTGCCATCTCCGCTTCTGACCAGCTTCTGTTCCCGCGGCTCGCACGTATGAGTGCGCGATTCTACGTGACTACGTTCATTTTAATTCAGTATTTATTTTTTTTATGCAAAATAATTTAACTGAAAAGTAACTCGCATTACTTTTTTTAAAAAGTAACTCAGATATTAATGTGTAAATTTATAAAGTAACGCGCTACTTTACTCGTTACTCCAGAAAAGTAATATTATTACGTAACGCACGTTACTTGTAACGCGTTACCCCCAACACTGGCTAGGAGTGCACTGGCTTGTGGAACCCTAATGGCTGGGTTATGAAGCTCCTTCACTACTTGTGTGAAATCTTCCCAAACACTGGTCATGTTTTATATAATGTCACAAAAGCGTTTTTTATTTACAAATTTTTTTTTTATTTTAAGCCTATGTCTTCAACCTGACTTTGTAGATATGACGTTTATTACAAGATTTGTAACGGTACTTTCAGTGGTGAGAACAGCAGGGGGCGACACTGTACATATTACAATTTATCTCACAGTGGAGTGCTAATAATTATAGTTTGTGTGTGTTACAGCCAGTACCATATGATCTGCAACTCCATGCTGGAATTATGCCACGCCTTCTGATCACAATAGTGGGAGAACCTGTACCTGGAGGAGACAGGTAACACACACACACTGTGTTTACTGTATCAGCCTTGTGTGGGTTTTCAACACCATAGTGCATTATAAGTATTTACTTCAGTGCAGTTCATAAGTGTTGTATTTATGTAGTTATACAGAGTAGTGATGAGTGTGTGATTACTGACCCTCATAAGTCGCTGCCATTCCCCCCCTCAGGTTTCAAGTGGACTTCATGAAGGGAACAGATGTAGTTTTCCACTTTAACCCTCGGTTCTCTGAGCAGACAATTGTCAGGAACTCCAACCTGTCAGGGTACTGGGGGCCTGAGGAAAGAGATGGAGGCTTTCCTTTCATTCAGGGACAACAGTTTGAGGTAAAAAAAAAAAAAAAAAAATTTAATTGCGCTGTGTGTTTTCGTAGTGAAATTTGACAAGCATGCCTTTAGCATTCCTTTAGTCTGCTAATGCATAGTATTAAGAGACTAAAGGGGAAAACAATACAATGGAAGAAAGGAAAAGAAATTATAAAATAATGATACAGATAAAAAGAAAGTGAAAAGGGGCTTACAGTTCGGTATAAAAAGAAAGTAATAGAATAAAATGAAGAAGAGTCAGGGGAGGGGCCAGTGCATTGTATACTACATAAAGCATTGTTAAACCTTTGTGTGTGTGTGTGTGTGTGTGTAGCTGAAGATCCTGGTGGAGGATGATGTGTATAAAGTGGCTCTAGATGGAGTTCATCTTTTGGAGTACGAGCATCGAGCAGGAGGAATGGAGCAGGTCACACTGCTGAGGGTTTATGGAGATGTGACCTTATACAGCATCGCCCCCTCCATCATCTAACACACACAACACACTCTTATACACACACACACATTCTGTCTCTCGGAAAGACACACACTTTGCTCCATTATTACATGTATGTAAAGAAGGAAATATACAGCTGAAGTAAAAATCTATAAATCTGTTGGTTTATTGTTATTTTCTAGCATCTGATATATACATATATAACACCTGATATATATATATATATATATATATATATATATATATATATATATATATATATATATATATATATATATATATATATATATATATATATATATAATTAATATAAAACTGTAATCACTGTGAATATATAATATAAGATGTTTATCTGTGGCACAGCACTCTGTCTTTACAGCAGCTTCTGGGAGCAGGTTTATAAGGACCGGCAGGTCCTGAAAGAACTACACATTTATTGTCATCAATCAGACTTAAACTGTGTGTGTGTGTGTGTGCACCCACTGAACATGCTTCTTACCCGTTAGCTAATTTATGTCTGTGAGATACACAATTTTCAGTTATCCACTTTCCCCATATTATCAATGCATGTGTCTGTGCGTGTGTGTGTGTGTGTGTGTGTGTGTGTGTGTGTGTGTGTGTGTGTGTGTGTGTGTGTGTGTGTGTGTGTGTGTGTGTATTTCCACTAAAGAGATGCTGCAGTTGAACATTTTGAACCACTGCAGTAAGGTTAGATGAAAGTGATCAGTTACTCTGTGTCTCGAACTCTGTGTGCACTAAAACACAGCCCAACACATTTCTATGTACAGATTTGTATTGAATTAAGGTCATTATTTCACTGAGAAGCTCACAGCTGGATGATGGAGTGTGTTCAGTACACTCATTGTGAATAAATATTAGTATGAATATAACCACGCTGGAGTGGTGAGATTATTGAGCCGTACAGGCATTGGGTACAGGGTTTATAGCAGGGTATCCAGCATTACTGTATATAACACATTGCTAACCTCATTAGAGTTATTTATGTAGAAGTGAATGCTTTTTGGTTTTATCATTACAGACTAACAAACAGATTGATTACACAACTGCATGAGATTATTTGCAGATAATCAGCTGAGTTATTAGTTCATTCCTTCATTAGAATACATCTCCTGACTAGCAATACTTACTGACATTCAACTCAAATGATAGAGTACAAGTAAACTTTATAGTATGTTTTTTTCTGTACCAGAGTCACTGCAGAACTGAGAGTATCAAATAAAATCTTTATTTTGAAAAAAAAATTTAGTTTGTTATTGGAGATGTTTAACACTAGTGTATTTCACATTGTATTCCCAAAAGCATTTGCATGTATTTGTTGAACATCTCATTACATATTTATTTTCATTTCCTGTTATAATAAGTTCCACTTTTCTCAGAAGGCTTTCCACTAAATTCTGGCAGATTAGTGATCATTCAGTTACAAAAGCATTAGTGAGATCAGATACTGATGCTGTACCGGTAAGAAGTCTCTAGTTTCATTTCATCCCATAAGTGTTCAGTGGGATTGAGGATGACTGGGCTGTGTGCAGGTCTTCCATTCCACCTTCACACACCGTCTCTCATCACTTTATGGAGCTTATTTTGTGTGCAGAAGCGTCGTCATTACCGGAGTTTCTTAGGTCCAGTATAAAGTACAAAGACAGTCAACGCAGTTGTGTGTATTAAAGTTTAATATAGATACTTCTGGTGGTGTAATGTAAGTTATTGAGCTCAGGGGACTCTTTATTGTGCTCACAGGAAAGTACGTCAAACTACATCCTTTTACGTTAAACTATTCCATGTAAAAAAACTTTAATCATTTATTTTAAGTCATGTTTACATATTGTTTGTCATTGTTTGTCATGTTTACATATTGATGTCATCATCAATACAAATTTTCTTTAGTTACCCAGTATAAATGCCTGATATCTCCGAAAAAAGAGAGCGAGAGCGCTCGAGAGCTCGGGAAAAATAGTCAGTTCCGGGATTTGCATGAATGACGTCACTGAGCTGTGATCCCGCTCCCGGCCTGTAAGTGTCAGTAGAGCGGCGTGTGTATGAGCGCGCGGCGCTGTAACAGCACTTTCACCTTCAGCTCTATAAACCTACTGAGAGTTTGATACGTGTGTATTTAGTAGGTAAAGAGAAAGAAAAGAGAGCGAGAAAGAGTGAGAGAAAGAGGTAGTGGGATGATGAACGGATCAGCAGCCAACTCACAGTCGGCTCTGGAGATCCAGCTGAGGAGAGGACCTGCTGGTGAGATGATCACCCTTCACTCTTATCGAACTTCTTAGATCACTGAACTTCAGTAGGATGTTAGCATACATGCTTACTATCCAACAGCTCATTCTGTTAAATACAATAAAGGAAACATTTGTATCATAGTTTATTTATTCAGTGGATTTTTTCTGAAGCACCTCCGGGGTTTTATAACGAGCTCTGTGTGTGTGTGTGTGTGTGTGTGTGTGTGTGTGTGTGAGTGAGTGAGTGTGTGTGAGAGAGAGAGAGAGAGAGAGAGAGAGACAGCCAGCCAGCCAGCCAGCCATGCAGACCGCTAACAGGCTAACGCTAACTGAATATGTTATAGACAATACATGATAGAAAATGTTTGTGTGAGAAGGTTGTGAGGTTGTTATTGGAGGTTTAGTTGAGGTTTAGTTGAGGTTTAGTGGGGGTTATTGAGGTCGTTATTGGAGGTTTAGTTGGGGGTTATTCAGGGGTTAGTGAGGATTAGTAATGGGTTATTGGAGGTTTAGTGGGGGTTATTGAGGGTTTATGGGAGGTTTAGTGGGGGTTATTGGAGGTTTAGTGGGGTTATTGGAGGTTTAGTGGGGGTTATTGAGGGTTTATGGGAGGTTTAGTGGGGGTTATTGGAGGTTTAGTGGGGTTATTGGAGGTTTAGTGGGGGTTATTGAGGGTTTATGGGAGGTTTAGTGGGGGTTATTGAGGGTTTCTGGGAGGTTTAGTGGAGGTTATTGGAGGTTTAGTGGGGTTATTGAGGTTTATTGGAGGTTTAGTGGGGGTTATTGAGGGTTTATGGGAGGTTTAGTGGGGGTTATTGGAGGTTTAGTGGGGTTATTGGAGGTTTAGTGGGGGTTATTGAGGGTTTATGGGAGGTTTAGTGGGGGTTATTGAGGGTTTATGAGAGGTTTAGTGGGGTTATTGAGGGTTTATGGAGGTTTAGTGGGGGTTATTGAGGTTTAGTGGGGGTTATTGGAGGTTTAGTGGGGGTTATTGAGGGTTTATTGGAGGTTTAGTGGGGGTTATTGAGGGTTTATGAGAGGTTTAGTGGGGGTTATTGAGGGTTTATGGGAGGTTTAGTGGGGGTGATTGGAGGTTTAGTGGGGGTTATTGAGGGTTTATGGGAGGTTTAGTGGGGGTTATTGAGGTTTAGTGGGGGTTATTGAGGGTTTATGGGAGGTTTAGTGGGGGTTATTGAGGGTTTATGGGAGGTTTAGTGGGGGTGATTGAGGGTTTATGGGAGGTTTAGTGGGGGATTGAGGGTTTATGGAGGTTTAGTGGGGGTTATTGAGGGTTTATGGGAGGTTTAGTGGGGGTTATTGGAGGTTTAGTGGGGGTTATTGAGGCCCATGGGAGGCCCAGTGGGGGTTATTGAGGCCCATGGGAGGCCCAGTGGGGGTTATTGAGGGTTTATGGGAGGCCCAGTGGGGGTTATTGAGGTTTATGAGAGGTTTAGTGGGGGTTATTGAGGGTTTATGAGAGGTTTAGTGGGGGTTATTGAGGGCCCATGGGAGGTTTAGTGGGGGTTATTGAGGGTTTATGGGAGGTTTAGTGGGGGTTATTGAGGCCCATGGGAGGCCCAGTGGGGGTTATTGAGGTTTATGGAGGTTTAGTGGGGGTTATTGAGGGTTTATGGGAGGTTTAGTGGGGGTTATTGAGGGTTTATGGGAGGTTTAGTGGGGGTTATTGAGGGTTTATGAGAGGTTTAGTGGGGGTTATTGAGGGTTTATGGGAGGTTTAGTGGGGGTTATTGAGGGTTTATGGGAGGTTTAGTGGGGGTTATTGAGGGTTTATGGGAGGTTTAGTGGGGAGTTATTGAGGGTTTATGGGAGGTTTAGTGGGGGTTATTGAGGGTTTATGGGAGGTTTAGTGGGGGTTATTGAGGGTTTATGAGAGGTTTAGTGGGGGTTATTGAGGGTTTATGGGAGGTTTAGTGGGGGTTATTGAGGGTTTATGAGAGGTTTAGTGGGGGTTATTGAGGGTTTATGGGAGGTTTAGTGGGGAGTTATTGAGGGTTTATGGGAGGTTTAGTGGGGGTTATTGAGGGTTTATGGGAGGTTTAGTGGGGGGTTATTGGAGGTTTAGTGAGTGAGTGGGTTGGTTATAGGATTTGTGAGCGGGTTATTAGCGGTTTAGTGAGAGGGTTAGTACTATTAGTATTACTACTAGTATAACTACTACTGACCTTCTGTTAATAATCACACACAACAGCCACACAGCACAGCTATCCTGCAAGCTAACAGACACACTTAGATCAGCCTGATTTAAAGACTGGCACTTCCGCCATGTGACAGACACACACACACGCGCACACGCCTGTTTAATCTGAGTTAATATTGAACTATTATTATAGTCTGATTCAGCAGAAAGTCACCACAAAGACGTGAAAGTGAAAGTAACTGTGTGTGTGTGTGTTTTCTATTATGACCTAATGGGAGAAGCCGAAAGAGATATGACTAACTGTGCTATGTGTTTTAGATGTTTTATTTTACATTAAATATTTAATAATTTTCTATTTATTACCTTAAAACCTGACATTGACATTTCTTTATTTTTGTATAATATTTTACTTTTATTGTGTAGGATGTTTACCTAAAAAAGACAGGCATTACATAACACACACATATACACACACACACACACTTACACACACACTTCTTAAACACTTTATTATTATCCTTGTACTACTCCTGAGCAGATCCCGAGTAGATCCTGACTTTAGTGTCAGAACAGCCTTAATTCTCTAGGACATGGATTCCATATGATGTTGGAAATCTTTCTTTGAGATTGTGCTCCATGTCGGCATGATCCTGATCATCACGCTATTCCTGCATTTTCATGCTGTAAAACTCCTGTTCTCCCACATCCACAAAGAGCTGCTGGATGCAGATCTAGTGACTGGAAATAACCCTGAAGATCACTGAACTCGCTGTGACATTGAGCATCATCTTGCTGGAAGTAGATGTTCAGAGATGTAAATTGTAACTCTGCCTGTCAGCACTGTTGTCCATGCTCCTTTATCTTCTGTCATCAACAAGGCCACTCACATGATGTTTTTTGTTTTTCGCACCATTATTATCTATTTAAAAAATCCCAGCAGGAGATTAGCAATTTCTAAAAAAAAAACTCCATTTAGCGCATCTAGTATTAACAACCATGTCATGGTTGAAGACACAGAGGTCTGTTTTTTGAATTTTTTTATTTATGCTTATGTTTGGTGTGAACATTACCTGAAGCTATTAACCTGGATCTGTGTGAGTTTACACACCTTGCTGCTGCCATGTGATTGGCTGATTTAGAGAACTGCATAATTGTACAGATGTAATAAAGTGTTCTGTTACTGTAACAGGGTGTTGATTTTGTGTGTGCGTGTGTTTGTGTGTCTGCGCCGTAGGCCTGGGCTTCAATATTGTGGGTGGAGTTGATCAGCAGTATGTGATGAATGACAGTGGGATCTATGTGGCCAAGATCAAAGAGAATGGAGCAGCAGCACTAGACGGCCGACTGCAGGAGGGAGACAAGATCCTTGCGGTAGCAGACACACACCGTACAAACCTTAGACACTTTAACAATGCACACTTACAATAAATATTTCTCACCATACACATGTTTACAACACACACTCACATAGTACAAACATTTACCTCACACACCTTACACAGCACACACATACTTCCACACCATACACATTCACAACACACAACTCACACAGTCTCATACCGTGCAGACACTCATAAAACACACAACATACACCTTTTTAAATATTCTTACTGTAAAACACTGACACTGCTCTTTCTCTCTCACTGTGTGTGTGTGTGTAGATAAATGGGCATAAACTGGAGAATCTGTGTCACAGTGCAGCAGTAGAGTTGTTTCGTTCAGCAGGAGAAGAGGTCACTCTGCACATCCAGCAGAGGGTCAGTACACACACATACACACACACCATGTTTATTAGAAATATTATTCTCTTATAAACCACTCTAACCTGCATTGTGATTTTTGTGTGTGTGAATGTGCTTCTTGTCCCGCAGCCTCCTCACAGCTCTAATGGTCCTCTTGGTTCTCGTCCTGATAGAGAATCGTCCTCATCCATCTCGTCCCTGCTCATCGCTGGGATTCTTAGTGTGGTCATAACGGTCTTTATCTACAGACGTATCTCCAAGAGACACACATTTTAATCACTCTCTCACTCACACACACAATGAACTTTTTCTTGCTGAGGGCAAGAAAATATATAACGGGGAACAAAAGCACCGCTGTTGGAGTTAAACCTCCACTCAGATTCCTATAATCATTATAATGCTAATATTAATGCTAATCACAGTAACCGATTAGCTTTAGCCATAAACACACAGAACAGAGTAATGGTAAAGTGTAAATACATGCCTGTTTATATGGAATATGCTCATTCTGTTGAATTCATTTGAAGTCCAGCTTTGAATCTTTTAGTTCTGGAGAAACAGTAATACCTTGAAAGGATGCTTAAGTTTTGTTGATTGACAGGTGTCTCTAGGCCAAGGGGCAGAGCTTAGGTTAAACTTAATCAGCAACTTACCAACTGCAAAAGTTTTTGTGGCTTGTAATAAATTCACTTTTTTTTTTAAATTTTTGTAAACACTTTGTCTTGGTGTGTGCAGACTTTTGCTCTCAACCATGTTTAGTACTTGCCAAGCTAGCCAGTTTTGGTGATGTCATACAATCAAGTACACATGTGAGTGGCTGATAAACTCAAGCTTATGCTCCGCCTACTTGTTTCTGGGTGTGATTTAAGTGAATATGCTGGTTGGACCTGGAGCTATTCTTCTAATTGTGATGTATAAAAAAAGAATTCCATCATAATTATTTAATGAGGAAAATCGGTTGTATCGTCCAATCAGCTGTGTTTGTGGCTGTAAGTAACCAATCAGATTGCTGGGTGTTATAGGCTCCAGTTTAGCTGTGTGTGAGTGTGAGAGAGAGAGAAAGAAAGAAAAAAAGAAAGAAAGAGGCCTAACTGGGATTTATAGGGGTGTTCACTTTCCACACAAACGTGTTGGGTTTTCTGACTCTGCATGACACTTATATTTATAAACACAGACTAAAGGACTATGCAGTGTGGCTTTGAGGCAACTGTGTGAATAACACAGGTATATTTATTGTACTATCCTAAACTGGTGGCTTCATACACCTTAGGTTAGTTGGAGGGAGTGTGTGTGAGAGAGAAGGGTGGGTGTGTTCATTTCTTTATTAGACTCGTCATGAGTGTGTGTGTGTGAATCTGTGCTTCCCCTGTAGACTGAATATTACTGCGCATGTACACACACACACCCAGTGAAGGTTTGATGCTGAACTGATGGATTAAAAGTGCACTTGTGATTTGATACTGTAAATAAATAATGAGCACCATGGCTTTTGCGTGTGTGTGTGTGTGTGTGTGTGTGTGTGCGCAAAATGGAAGTAAACACGGTGCAGAAAAAAAAATAGGAAAGTGGTTGGGTGAACATTACAAGAGAATGAACCTAAGGGAAGTGAAGGAGGGTGTAGGGGTAGTGATTAAAATCAGACGCCAATAAGTACAGTAGTGATAGCAGAATGCAATCTTCCAACAGACAGGATGGAAGTGTGTGTCTGTCTGCCTTGTGTCCAGTCAGCATCTTGCATAAATCAATTGCCTGTCTGTAAAATGCTGATGCTAATAACAGGAAAGAGTGCATTAATATCTTATATAAGCTTTTAAACTCTGTGTGTGTTTTAAACAAGGTGAACTGCATCCATCTATCTATCTATCTATCTATCTATCTATCTATCTATCTATCTATCTATCTATCTATCTATCTATCTATCTATCTACATGCACACACAGTTTATAGAAGTGTAGATTTTTTCTCAGACTCCTGTCTGATAGTGAAACCCAGCTGTATGATTATGGGCAGGAGAGAGAACCCTAATAGCAGAGGTGCTGTATATAAACTGTGCTCAGTGGATTATAGGATAGAAGAAAAAGAAAGAAAAGCCGATGAAATGACATTTTGGTTTGCACACCTGTATTCCTTTACACATTTGTGAATCTCTGCCCTACATTCCATTGCTCCTGTTAGATCATAAAATCTGTCTGTCTGTTGTTTCCCCTTTAAACTCTGTATTATTTGAATTATTAATAGCACTGTATAATTCTGTGTAATTATTAGTTATTTGTATAAAAGCATGTATTATTTCCATCTGTGAATGATTGATGACAGCGAGGTTTGATCTTCACTCACTTCCGCTCTGCAGCTGAGACAGTCAGAGTGTAGTGGGCAGAGTCTGTTGTAAAGCTCAAACCAATAAAAACCCACGATGGCGCTCCTGATTCCTCCATCCGCCCTCCTGTTCCTGCAGTGAGGAGCGCGCGGACTCTCCGCTCTCGCGCTCCGTCACGCGGCGTCCGGTCTGCGTCGTGACGTCATCCTCCTCAGGTTTTGGATTTCGGGGGAAAATTGAGCGGCGCGAGCTCCCTATTCTAGCGGAGGCTGCAGCTTCTACTGTACCGTCTTCGTCGTTATCATCATCACCAGCGGAACAGGCGCGCAGTGCGACTGTAAATCATCGCTTGCTGACTCACGGGATACTGCAGTAGATCTCTCTCTTTTCATGCCTGTCTCTCTATATCCATCCTTCACTCTCTACATCTGTCTCTTTCTTTCCATCTATCACTCTCTACATCTCTCTGTCACACACACTATCGCTTTTCATGTGATGTGATGAAGTAATGTGGTGATGATGTAATGATGCCCACTGTCCAAATGTGGATCCCGATGTTCATGTTGTTCACCATCACTCGAGGTCTCTGAAATGCCTGTCCTGTGGACAGAGGAGCAATTATGAACACGGACGCCTCTCCGCCTGTAGCTACCTCCAAACTCACACCTCACTTTATTTGAGGAATAGAACTAATAAACGCTTCATCCATCCTGCACATCACACTTTCGTCAGAAAGGACTGCACCCCCTCTCTCTGTCTGTCTCTATTTCTCAGGACTGAAGAATGGCCAGTGAACCCGTCATCCTCAACGTCTACGACATGGTGAGATCCGAGTGAACACCAGCAAGTGTGATGAAAAATGATTACCACCCCTATATCACAATCTGTTATGTGTAGGGTAGTGTGTAGTGTATTGTAAGTATATACACAGTGTGGTGAAACCTATGCAGTGTGTGTTGTATAGAATGTATTGTTTGGTGTAAATTATGTAGTGGGTGGTGTACAGAATGTAGTGTGTGATGTATAATATGTAGTGTGGTTCATAGTGTGTGGTGTTTAATATGTGGTGTGTAGTGTATAGTATGTAGTGTGTGGTGTACAGAATGTAGTGTGTGATGTACAGAATGTAGTGTGGTTCATAGTGTGTGGTGTATGATATGTGGTGTATAGTATGTAGTGTGGTGTATAGTATGTGGTGTAAAGTATGTAGTGTGTGGTGTATAGTATGTAGTGTGTGGTGTATATAATGTAGTGTGTGGTGTATGATATGTGGTGTATAGTATGTAGTGTGTGATGTATAGAATGTAGTGTTTGGTGTATAGTATGTAGTGTTTGGTGTATAGTATGTAGTGTGTGATGTCTAGAATATAGTGTGGTGTATAGTATATAGTGTTTGGTGTATAGTATGTAGTGTTTGGTGTATAGTATGTAGTGTGATGTCTAGAATGTAGTGTGTGGTGTATAGTATGTAGTGTGTGATGTCTAGAATATAGTGTGTGGTGTATAGTATGTAGTGTTTGGTGTATAGTATGTAGTGTGTGATGTCTAGAATATAGTGTGTGGTGTATAGTATGTATTGTTTGGTGTAAAGTATGTAGTGTGTAATGTCTAGAATATAGTGTGTGTGTATAGTATGTAGTGTTTGGTGTATAGTATGTAGTGTGTGGTGTATAGTATGTAGTGTGTGATGTCTAGAATGTAGTGTGTGTATAGTAGTGTGTGATGTATAATATGTAGTGTGGTGTATAGAATGTAGTGTGGTGTATAGTATGTAGTGTGTGATGTCTAAAATGTAGTGTGTGGTGTATTATATGTAGTGTGTGATTTATAGAATGTAGTGTGTGGTGTATAGTATGTAGTGTGCGATTTATAGAATGTAGTGTGTGGTGTATAGTATGTAGAGTGTGATGTATAGTATGTAGTGTGTGATGTATAATATGTAGTGTGTGGTGTATAGAATGTAGTGTGGTGTATAGTATGTAGTGTGTGTGTATAGTATGTAGTGTGTGTGTGTATAGTATGTAGTGTGATTTATAGAATGTAGTGTGGGGTGTATAGTATGTAGTGTGTATAGTATGTGTGATTTATAGAATGTAGTGTGTGTGTATAGAATGTAGTGTGTGATGTCTAGAATGTAGTGTGGGGTGTATAGTATGTAGTGTTTGGTGTATAGTGTGTGGTGTATAGTATGTGTGTGATTTATAGAATGTAGTGTGTGGTGTATAGAATGTAGTGTGTGATGTCTAGAATGTAGTGTGGGGTGTATAGTATGTAGTGTTTGGTGTATAGTGTGTGGTGTATAGTATGTAGTGTGTGATTTATAGAATGTAGTGTGTGTATTATATGTAGTGAGTGATTTATAGAATGTAGTGGGGTGTATAGTATGTAGTGTGTGATTTATAAAATGTAGTGTGGTGTATAGTATGTAGTGTGTGATTTATAGAATGTAGTGTGGGGTGTATAGTATGTAGTGTGATTTATAGAATGTAGTGTGGGTGTATAGTATGTAGTGTGTGATTTATAGAATGTAGTGTGGGTGTATAGTATGTAGTGTGTGATTTATAGAATGTAGTGTGTGATGTCTAGAATGTAGTGTGTGGTGTATAGTATGTAGTGTTTGGTGTATAGTGTGTGGTGTATAGTATGTAGTGTGTGATGTATAGAATGTAGTGTGTGGTGTATTATATGTAGTGTGTGATGTATAGAATGTAGTGTGTAGTGTATAGTATTTAGTGATATAGATGAATAATTTTAATTATTAATAATAACATAATTAAAGGTAAATTGAGCAAATTTTTTATTTTAGAAATGTGTATCAGACTGGTAGCCCTTCACATTAATCGGTACCCAAGAAGTAGCTCTCAGTTTCAAAAAGGTTGTTGACCCCTGCTCTATACTGTATATTTTCACTTTTCTACACACCTGCACACTAATTTAAAATCACAGGCTTTGTCTATAAACCTGTATGGGGACACTGTCGGCTGTTACAGCACCTATAAATAACTGTAGTTCAATTAGTTATGAAATAGTAATACTATCCCTGTCTGTCTCTTCTGTCTGTGTCTGTGTGTCAGTACTGGATTAATGAATACACATCCACTCTGGGGATCGGAGTCTTCCACTCAGGAATACAGCTGTACGGCAGAGGTATCACACACACACACACACACACACACACACACACACACACACACACACACAATTAATGCTCAATGATAGTAATACTCTTCAGTCCCAATTATTACTAAACAATACTAAATATCCCCTGTTGATGGCACTCTCAAACACACATTTATGCTCCTACATTGAATTACCGATTGTTTAGTGGCTTTGGGTCCCTTAACGGAGGTCAGGGGTTTAAGCCTCAGTATCACCAAGGTGCCACTTTTAGGGGCCGTGTATCATGTCTGACCCCAGCTTCTTAACATTGCTGGGATATGCAAAGAAAGAATTTAAAGTACATTTGACAAATATAAAGCACTTTTCTATCTTTTTTCTTTTTGAATACTCCTGAATGGTCTTCAGAGATGATTGGTACTCAGTAATACTCATTTGCCAGCTTCAGTGCAATAGTCATCAATACTCATCAGTACTCATCAGTGCTGATTAACAGGCTATTCTACTTATTGGCAATTTTTCTGTTTTTATTCATACTGAATAATTGTTAATACTCTTTGCTGAAAATGAGTATTCTTGATTACTCCTTGTTGCCCCAAGCCTAACCCACGATGATCTATAATATACACTAGCACTGTTCAGTTCTGATGTCGATTAGCACTCATTTATACTCATTAATTTTTTGGAGCTTATTAGTACTCCTTAGATATGAATAATACATCTATGTACTTTAGTACTGTTCTGTACTCATTAATACTGAGTGATGTGCACCAGGGCTGAATCCAGTCACAATCATTATACATAGAATCCATTATACATGATATAATAATACCTATATAAATAAGAAGGAGCCGCGATTGAAATGGTTCGGACATGTGCAGCGGAGGGACATGGGGTATATTGGTAGGAGAATGCCTCGGATGGACCTGCCAGGAAGGAGGAAAAGAGGAAGACCAAGGAGGAGGTTTATGGATGTGGTGAGAGAAGACATGCAGGTAGTTGGTTTGAAAGAGGCAGATGTGGAGGACAGGGGGGTATAGAGACGGATGATCCGCTGTGACGACCACTAATGGGAGCAGCCGAGAGAAGAAGAGGAAGATATAAATAAGAAGGAGGAGTTACACGGAGACATGTCACTCTCATACACACATTTATTATACTTTATTTAATTATTTGTGTGTGTGTGTGTGTGTGTGTGTGTGTGTGTGTGTGTTAGAATTTGCATATGGAGGTCATCCGTATCCTTTCAGTGGGGTGTTTGAGATAAACCCGGGAAATTCCAGTGAGCTCGGAGAGACATTTAAATTCAAGTAAGGACACATACACACACATGCAAACTAGACATAGCGATGTTTCAGATTTCAATAACATTTAATCACTATCTTTTAGCAGTAGCATTAGCAACACCCTAATCTATATTTAATCAATATAATTACTATAATAATGTGTGTTTGTGTGTTTTAGAGAGGCAATTGCTTTGGGTACAACAGACTTCACAGAGGAAGATGTGGATAAGATCATGGAGGAGTTGGGCAAAGAGTTTAAAGGAAACGCATATCACCTGATGCACAAAAACTGCAACCACTTCTCTTCTGCTCTGTCTGAGGTCTCACACACACACACACACACACACCTGTCCATCTCTCTGTCTGTTTCTCTCTCAGTTTATTCAAATAAGAGGCTTTCTGTTTAAAACTAGTGGTGGGGCTATGGTGATTTCAGTTTGTAACATCACGATATGGAACAATTACAGTGGGATATGCAAATGATCATAGAATGGCAACCAGAAATACATAAAACAAGATCTCTGACAATAATGCCCCCCCTTCCTCTCGCTCTCTCTCTCTTTCTCTTTGTGTGTGTAGTTGCTGTGTGGGTGTGAGATCCCGCGCTGGGTGAACCGCTTGGCATATTTCAGCTCGTGTGTGCCGTTCCTGCAGAGCTGTTTACCCAGAGAGTGGCTCACACCTGCCGCCCTGCAGAATCACATCAGCCTTCACAGAGACGACACACACTCTCATGGGCACACACACTCATACACACACTCGTACACACACTCTCACACACACGATTCCGGCTCCAGTGACGAGGAGCCATCAGGGGCCGTGGGAGGAAGATCACACAGCTGCAGACACACTCGAGTGTAACACACACAAACCAATGTCTGGTTCAACTTTTTCATCATAAAACATTTTCTGTTGTTATTTGTGTTTTTGCAACCAATCAGCAGCAGGTGAGTCAGTGAAGCTTTAGACTGACCAATCACAGGCCTCGGGTTTGTCCCTCCCCTTCTGTAGTACTGTAAACTCGGGACTCTACCCAGACTTTTACACTTTTAATGATAAAATATTTTTTTTCAAGTTGAACTTACATACAAAACTGTTTGATTTGAAAATCTGATTTATTAGAAATTAGTTTTTATAGTTTGTAAATATTTCAAAGGTTGAATTATGAGTATTAATATCAGCCATTTACAGAGAGATTCAAATATACAGAAAATGATCTAATATTTCTGCCTTTGTTGTGAATGAGTTGAGATTATTCAGTTGTCATTTTGACATGATGTGTGATTGCCTTGTTATATTTTATTACAATTTATTCTTTCATTTCTATACATACAGTATTCTTTTCTATATAATTTCACACATCACTGCTGAGGATTCAATTCGGTATGTTTTAAAGTGTGTGTGGGTGAGGGTAAGCTTAGCATGGCAGTGGCAGTGTGTGATGTGAGTGTGTGATGTAACAACTTGTAAAAACGATCTACAATTCACATTTCTGTTCTTTCTTAGGCACGTCGACATTTTAAAATCTTTATTCTTGAAATCTGAAAGTCATTTTTAAACCTTTATCATGACACACATGATTTAACCAAGACATGCTAAAGAGGACGGGCCATAATTTCATCCAGTCACAAACTTGGTCATGTGACATCCACTAACAAAAACACTGGATTTATGCTGTAACTCGGACACAGGAACTCAGAATATTGTCATTTCGACTTTAGCTACTAAGAAGGAAAAACCATGGAAGCCTCCGTGACAGCATGTGTTTTGTCAGATAGGCAGCTAACATCACTGATCATGGATAGAGGGTTTCGATACTCTGTGGATATAGCGCTGTGTACATTACTTATTCTTGGATTTTTTTTTCTTCTTGTAAGTAATTCTGGTATGGGTTTCAGTTGAATTCAGTATAATCAACACTAAAAACTACTACTCTAGTATAAATGAAATGTACAGAGCACTATTTACAACTGTGCCTGGTGCTTTGTTCATTTGAAATGTTTCTTTAAAGATTGGTATCTCCAATAATTCAGCATTAATAGCAATAAAATAACATGAAAGTGCACATTTTCCATTTAATTTTGTATTTTCTTTTTTTTTCCTCTCTACAGCCACTGTGACATAACAGAATTCCATGTTGGAAAAGTCTTTCCGAGTAAGAATGACAGTGCAGAGAGACTAAACTAAAATTAAAAATGTTGTTGATAGGTAAACTGTAGTACTGATTGAAACGTAAGCCTTGTCTCCTTTTTAACTTGGGATGCCATACAGTTGTATGGAAAAGCAGCCATTGTGTGTGTGTGTGTGTGTGTGTGTGTGTGTGTGTGTGTGTGTGTGTGTGTGTGTGTGTGTGTGTATGATGATAACACTCTGCCCTCAAGCTTTAGATCCATGTGACCTTTAACGTTTCAGAATAGGTGATTATTTTGTATGCGCTGTGCTGTTTATCAGAGCTCGTCTGTTTCACTGTTTCACACTGAATCAGATGTCTGCTCAGTGATGCCCCGTCAATCAATCAAACTCTTTATCCTCTTTTTTGATGTCATACGGTTTGCCATGGAAACACAAATCTTAATTGGTTTTGAACGTCATATAATAATATGATTTGACATGTTCAGTATTTGCTTTTGGTTTCCTTCACCTCCATGGACACTTTTTTAGAGGTTTTTCTACGTTTGTCAGATTTACACCTGGACTGGAATTACATTTTATGAGCTGAAATGTTATATAACAGATTACAAAGCTAAATAAAGAATTTAGAAGTTCAACCTTATAGTTTTCCTGTTTCTTTTATGTTGTTAACCCTCCAGTGAAGGTCAGTGCTGCAGCACAGCTATTTAGCTTTTCAGCTATATAACTTCAGGTATATAACTATACAGACTTGAAATTTATTTTCACAATGACTTGTTTACTTACTGCAAACAGTAAGGGGAGACAGTAAAGAATTAAATGTAATTTCTTACTGTACTTAAATTTTCATGTATCTGTACTTTACTCAAGTATTTCCATTTGGGAAGACTTTTACTTATCTTCACTACATTTCAAAGTCAAATATCTCTCTTTTTACTCTACATTAAGCAAAAATGATAATAGGAACATTATAACCATAATAAATTATAGTACTTTGGATACATGGGACAGACATTAAGCTGGTTTAAATCCTACCTCTCTGATCGTTACCATTTTGTAGATTTAAATGACGAACTAACCAAGTTAATGCAAGTAAACTATGGGGTGCCACAAGGTTCAGTTCTAGGGCCCCTGCTTTACACAATATACACGCTTCCCTTGGGAAACATTATTAGAAGGCATGGGATTAGCTTCCACTGGTATGCTGATGATACCCAGCTATATATATCATCAAAACCAGACGATACAGCTCAATTGGCTCAAAACTCTGGACTTCTAGTAGTTCCTAGAAAGTCCACTAAAGGTGGTAGAGCATTCTTACATTTAGCTCCTAAACTTTGGAATAGCCTTCCTGATAGAGTTCAGGGCTCAGACACACTCTCCTAGTTTAAGTGCAGATTAAAGACGTATCTTTTTAGCAAGGTCTACACATAACACATATCATAACCTTGTGCTCAAGTACATTTGATCAAATCACATTATCAACTTGTACTTGTTAATATTATGAACAGCAGCTACGCTAATTCCTCTCCACTGATTTTCTTTCTCTACCCATCCCAGGGCATCCTGAGGTTGTGCCAGCTTCCAGTCGTGTCAGACCTCGTGAAGATTGTGGACCTTTAAGTAAGTAGATGCCGAGCCCGCAACCATCCCAAACCATCTAAAGACGTACCAGCACCATTTGGATTTCACCTCATGTGGAGTTTGGACATTGGACCTCTTTGAGTGTTCAAAGGCTCTGGCATGGAGAAGCTGGTGTTGGATCTATGATGATCTCAAATGTTTAGTTATTTTATTGGTTGCTCAGTAGCTCCTGGTTCCACAACATCAACTGACTGTAAAAGACTGTACAAAGAACATTACTCATAATCTTACATTCCTGGGCTCATGTTAGTTCTAATTCTCCAGTGTTCTGTATTGTTTTAAGATTTATAATCACAATTTTTGATATCACCCAAATGAGGATGGGTTCCGCTTTTGAGTCTGGTTCCTCTCAAGGTTTCTTCCTCATAACATCTAAAGGGTTTTCCTTGCCACAGTCGCCATGGCTGCTCATCAGGGATAAACACACATCGCTCACCTTAACTGTTAAATTCTGTAAAGCTGTAATGTCCGTTGTAAAAAGCGCTACAGAAATAAACTTTAATTACTTAAGTACATTTGAAGTTAAATACTTTTGTACTTTTACTTTTTAGTGACATTTTAAAGTAAGAACTTTTTTTTGTTTGTTTGTTTTACTTTTACTTAAGTAATATTTTATCTAGTGTATCTCTACTTTAACTCAACTACATGGTTTGTGTAGGTCGTCCACCTCTGATCATGTGACCTTACAGAAAGTGCAATCTTGCAAACTCTGGCAAATACGAAATATAATGAAAAGTATGTATTTGATACTGTAGATTTTGTTTAATCATTAGAAAACCTCACTGTAGTGAGGATGAAAACTAAATTCACAGATTTTTAACCATTGATCATTTAGTTTTTAATGTTTGCATTATCTTTTTGAGGTCCTTTTGTCGTTCTGGGAAACAAACAGATCTTTTCTTTTTTGCATTTTGATGAGCCAAAGACCGATTTAAATTCAGTATATGCTAAAAGTGGTCGTTTGCATTGATATGCTCAGGTTCAGTACCGGTTTTAACTGGTCCCTCTCGGTTTTAACTGGTCCCCTTAACTTAGACCCGCGATGACCCCCTCATCGTTTTCTTACGTCACACTTCTATAGTTATGTAAATGTATTATTTATTATAAATTATTATGAATTAAATGATGATCAACGTGCTACATAATATACGTATATAAGTACCGATTTTGAACGTCGAATCCCGTTGGATGAAGTCGAAAAGACGCACGCCGTGGCCCCGCCCCCTATCACGCGCGCCCCTCACCCCTTCGAGTCACTTCCTGTATCCTTCTTTGCTCGGGCGCCATTTTGTCATTGCATCTAAGACCAGCGAGGTGAGCACATTGTAGTTTTGTATTCGGTTTAAACCTTACTATCGTCATTATAATTGTTTTATTTAAAGAACAACATCAATCCTGTGTGGTTATATAATGTATTTAAATAGTTTGCTTTATGTATTTTTGTGTTTCTTTTAAATTTTGCAGTCAACGTATGTTAAGGGCTCGCGAGGCAAGAAAGGGAAATGCGATTTAGATGTTATTATTGCGCAAAAAACTAACTCTCACTGATTTAAATTCGTTTATTCGTATGGATTCTGTGCCGTTGTCGTACTCTGTATATCCACGAGTTATTTTGGAAATGTATTTATTTTTTCTTTTTGGAAAGCGTAAGGTAGTACTGAAGAGAGTATAAATACTGCGCATGCGCGCTATTAGGCCAAGTTAATGTGGGTGTTTTTTCTTCGGTTTATTCTCCTGAAATCTCCCGCAATAAAGCGATTTCTCGGAACAGGGCATGCTTTAGTCGTGGTTTGATGACTTAATATACCTATTTTAAATGTAGTTTTGTTTTTTTTGCACATAATCAGTATGGTTGTCTAATGCGTGTTAATAATTAAACCCAATCCTCTGTCTTTCACTCAGATCTATTACACATTATCACCATGAGTGGATGTCGTGTGTTTATTGGCCGTCTGAGCCCCCACGCCCGGGAGAGAGACGTGGAGAAGTTCTTCAAGGGTTATGGACGTATCCGGGAGATCAATCTGAAGAATGGGTTTGGCTTTGTGGTAAGTCCTGAGACACCAGTCTTCAACATACACGTGGATACAGTGGTGCTCTTTGTGTAGGATTAAATGCAACTGACTGATTTGTGTTTGTATGTAGGAGTTTGATGACCACAGAGATGCGGACGACGCTGTGTACGAGTTAAACGGGAAGGAGCTTTGCAGCGAGAGGTATGTTGAACATCACACTTTAGTTTGAACATTGAAAGTTGTATGGTTATGTGATTTTATTGTGATGCAGCAGCATTGTTTGTTCCTGTAACATGTGTCTTTTTTTCTCGTGCTGCACAGGGTGACCATCGAGCATGCCCGCTCTCGCCGTGGTCGAGGAGGTGGTGGAGGAGGAGGAGCTGGCAGCCGTTTCTCTCCACGTTTCGGAGGCTACCGTCAATCACGTAGTGCAGGATCCAGGTCAGAAAAAAAAATCCCACATATATTGCATAACTTTCATGGCTTGTGAGTTTCGGTGATTTACTCTTCTTTTAATCGGTAGTCTTTCTCTCTCTCCGTCTCTCAGGTATGGGCCTCCCGTGCGTACAGAGCACAGGATTGTCGTGGAGAATCTGTCCTCACGTATCAGCTGGCAGGTGAGAGACATGCATACACCCCATCTATCACTCTTTCCACCCTTTCTTATAAAAAACAAACAAACAACTGTTTCTCCATACAATACGAAGGCTAAAACCTATTTTTGTGGTAAATGTGAATTTAGCTTATAAATATAAATGTTTAATCTGGTTATTTTTCTAACAGACCCGTCTTTTTAAACCCTTTCTTTAACAGCTGTGCTCTGGTATTCTGGTTTAATTGGAGTTGCATGCGCAGCCTGTGAGGTGCATAGCGCCCTCTGCTGGTTGTGTTCTGAATAGTGCTTCTCCCCATACGCAGTTGTAGCGCAGCATAGCCTTATGGGACATGGGTAGCCCCCTGTGGAGGGTCTCTGGGGCCTCCAGGTTGCCCCCCACCCCACCCCGTTTGGGTCTTATTCTGGTCGTGGGGGGCACGCACACAGTCCTCTCGCTGAATCTGGTGGGTCCGTGCTTATGGAGGCCGGAGGTCGTTTAAACCGCGTTGGTTCCGTTTGCTATTTGGACAAGTGGCTTCTTTTCTAATGTCTTCTGTGGTTTGGAACGGTAAGTGGACCAACACACTGCTAGATTACATGATGGATGCAGGGAGGGGGGTGTTTACTGGAGGAGGGGAGGGGCTAAAACTGGATCGCGCTGGAGGAGGAATGTGGAGAGGTTTTGGAAAAGGGGTGAATTATTCATATCTTAGAAGAAACATATACATATACATAATGGGTGAAGGGAGATTGTTCTAGGTGTGTGAAAATTCATACTATACACATACACACGAGTAAGTATAGGTGTAAAAGGAGTTCCTGAATGGTTTCATCGCTCACCAACTTCAGCAGATCAGCTAAATGATGCAGCTGTCCAAAACATGAACACCCTTAGTGTCCTATTCTGTGTATGTTCAGAATGCCATTGCGGTCATTGCTGCAGCTCTTCATACAGAGACTTTATGACCGCTTTATTAAATGCAGTGTGTATCAGCCACCTGGTATTTATCTTAGAGCCCTGTTCAGTATTATCACACTGTCCACTCCTGTTCTAATTTTGTGTCCTGCATCCATAGCGCCCCCTGCTGGTGGTTGTCTTTTTTTTTTTTTTTTTTTTTTTTTTTCCAGGGTGTTTTTTTTTTTTTTAATCAAAAGATCGTCACCTACAGGAGGACACCAGGAAAAATGTTTTTCCATAGTAAACCCATGTCATGAACTTTGTTCACCCTCTTATCAGACGTCACCAACTCACTCTTTAACCACCGTTCGCTCTCTGTGACCGGACTCTGTCTCCTAGTCAGGGGGTGGGTGTGTGTGAGTGCTTTCTGCACGTGCTTACTCAGCGATCAGACAAGTGCGTCTGCAGGATAAGATCTTTGTGCGTTTAAAGGGTTTATACTGCATGTGTTTTTGTGTATTGGCATGTTCTGAATCACTGATTGTGTTCCTGTTTTGGTTTAGGACCTGAAAGACCTGATGAGAAAGGTTGGAGATGTGACGTTTGTGGATGCTCACAGAGCCAACAAAAACGAGGGGTAAATCATTTATACACTTATTCAAACCCAACAACAATGATTTAAATTTACAACACTCATTCATATACTCTGTGTGTGTGCGTGTTTTAGAGTGGTGGAGTTTGCCACACACAGCGATATGAAGAACGCCATTGAAAAGCTGAATGGAACGGAACTGAACGGCCGCAAACTCAAACTGTTTGAGGACCGAAAGAGGAGGTACGGTGTATAAATCACACATTATTATCCCTGGATGTGTCTAGGAGTTGTACTAACTGTGCGTTTTGTATGTTCAGTCGTAGCAGGAGTCGCTCTCGCAGCTCTTCCCGTTCCCGCTCTCGCTCGCGATCCAAATCTGCAAGTCGGAGTCGCAGCCGCGAGGACAAGCGTGAGAGCAAGCGTGAGAAACGCTCTCGCAGCCGCTCTCGCTCTGCCAGTCGCACGCCCGAGAAGAAAACCTCAGCCAAAACTAAGTCAGAGTCCCGCTCTCGTTCCCGTTCTCCATCTCCTAGGAAACAGTCTCGCTCTCGCTCAGCATCCACTGAGAGCCAGCACTGAGAGAAAAGGAGCGTGTGTTTGAGAGAATGTGTGAATGAGGTTTGTACATGACTTACCCAATCTGTGTGTTACTTGCAGCCCAAGTTTGTGTATCTTTATGGAGTGAACTTTATTAAACTTTTGATTTTTATTTTGTTTTGTTTTTTTTTTAATTGACCTTCATAAAACAATCTGTACGTGAGGTACAGACGCAGCAGATCAGCCAACACGCTCAGGGTCTGAGGCTTACATGATTCCACTCTATGTAGTGTGGTGATGTGCACACACTCGTGTGTTTAGCTCAAGTTAAGCTGGTGGGAAGAAACTCACTGTGCTGTAGCTAAAATCGAGCCTTGGTTACTGAGCATGTCTCGGCTGATCTACTGCACCTGCTGTGCTTTTGTTTTTGCAGCATAGAAATTCATTAAAAACAGGACCAGATGTGTTTGTATGAGAGATGGTGTGAGAGAAAGTGGTTTCCCCTGTTCTGTATGTGTTTATTTCCATACTGTTGTCTTTGTGCTGTGTGTTTCTGGTTCTGTAATTACAAATGAGGATTTATTAATGAAATAAACTGTGAATCAGTTAGATTACAATGTGTTTTCAATTAAATAATCCATTCTGTTGTAGTAAACAAGAGGGATCTGTTTAAAATTACATTAAATGTGTTTAAAGGCTAAATTTGTTCCTGCATTTATACTATCTATATTATAGAGTCTATAAACACGTTTTCTCATATTAGTGCGTCCTGCAGTAAAACAGTCTCGTGTACACATCCCTGTGATAGAGCAAGCACATTAATATAAACCTTTAGTACCATTGGAGCTTTCAGAGAAACAGATTTTGTAGATTTTAATAGAGCCCTTCAAAGAATGCACATTGTCCCAAAGCAGCTTTACAGACATACGGTTTAAGAGCTGGAATTAATGTTTAGCACCTATACGGTTGTTTAGAATTGTAAATCTATCTCTGAGTGAATGAGGAAGAAACCTTGAGCGGAATCAGACTCAGTAGGGAATTCATCCTCATCTGTGTGGCATCAGATATCCATGCATTATTATCCACACATTCTAAACATGCTAATCTTGCGCCACCCTGAGCATAAATTTAAACCTGCCACATTAATTGTGCAGCTCTTAGTAATACCTCAAGATGGCGCTGTGACCCCGCGCTGTACAGCTGCGGACTAGATTATATGCGTAACCGCACACCGGGAGTGGCCTTCTGTAATAATGGGTTTATTTAATTATTTACTAAAACAGGCCCCGCCCATATTGGACTGTAATACACACTCACACAGTGCAATGTGAAGATCAATAATAACACAATGAAAGAGAGAGTTATTGATTGTGTTCATAAGCTTCCGGGAAATGAGACTCTCCAGCATTGTACTGAACTCAATATTATTAGGGGACAAGATGGTTTGTAGGCACCATATTATTAGTCTAACTCTTCTGAAATGTCTGCTAAAAGGTGTGTGTTTGTGAGAGTGAAATGAAATGCTCCAGTAGCTCCATGTTTATAAACTGACACCTTTAGTGATGTATTTACTGCTTATTACACACACTTCCTTTATTTTCACCAGCAAGTGAACTTTGTACAGACAGTTTGAAGTTTTTTTTTTTATCAAGTTAGACATAAAACAGTGTTCAGTGCAGTTCTGAAGAAAAAAACAGCATCAACATGATCACGTTCTGCTTACTTTATCGCACTTTGTACACATGCAAAAAGTCAGGGATGTTTGTAAGTTCAGAGTCAACTTTATGAATTATTAATTCTACCAAGCAGGTGTGAATGATAATCAATTTCATTGTAGAAGACAAGTTTTATGTCACATGTTATACTCCATACTGAGCACAGCAACAAGACATGAGCCAGTTACACTTCATCACTCCCAGGCAAACATTTCAAAGCAGACTGGGGTTTCAAGATGTGCGCTTCAAGCTGTTTAAAAGAAGCACAAAGAAACTGGAGATGTTGAGGAGCGTAGACGCAGTGGTCAGCCAAGGAAACCTAATGCAGCAGATAAGACACATGCCTTCCCATCAACATCAAGATGTCCAGCAGTGCCATCAGCAAAGAACTGGTGAAAACTAGTGAGACCCACTGTGTGGAGAATTCTGGCCAGAAGTAGTTTTCATTAAAGTATTAAGGCCAAAAATTCATACCTTTATCATGAAAACAAGGCAAAGTGACTTAACTGTGCAGGAAAACTGAGGAACTGGGTGCAGTAAATGGCAGAAGGTGCTCTGGAATGATCTGAAATATTTGGCTGTAGCAGGGGACAGATTGTTCACTGAAGGGCTGGAGAGTGATCCAATAATGAGTGTCTGCAGACAACAGTGAAGCATGGTGGAGGTTTCCTGCAAGATCGGGGCTGCATTACTGCAGATGTTGTTGGAGATTTGGTCAGGATTAATGGTGTCCTTAATGTTGTGAAGTACAGGCAGATAATTATTTTTTATGCAGTACCATCAGGGAGGCACCTGACTGACCCCAATGTATTCTGCAGCAGGACCTGTAGCAGGACAACTACACAAAAAATACAACATTCTGTTTTTGAAAGCATTCTTACTGTACTGCATTTTTTCATACCTGCATGGTGCTGTACATAAATGGGTATTATTATTATTATTATTATTATTATTATTATTATTATTATTTTTGTGAATAAACGCGGATTGTAAGAGTGCACAGGGTTTGACCAGGCTACTTGGGTGATGCTGGTCACGTGACTTCCTGCTGAACGTTAAGAGGGGGCAGTGCAGCCGGTGCTGCAGTTTTCAGTGCGTAGCTTTTGAACGGCGCGAGCGCTCGGTGTGGGGGGAAAAATTCCGTCGCGCGCATTGTAGGATGAGAGACATAAAGCCACATGCGCTGAGCACGAGCTCTGCACAAACCTGGGATTTATAAAGGCGCGTGCGCTCGTGTGTGTGTTTGCGTGTGTGGACGCGGTGTAGAAGTTTTTGCTGCTTCTTCCGTTGTTTATTCCTTTTTCCGGCCGTTGCTGCTGCGAGCATGGCGGAGCGGAGCGGGCGTGTGAGCTTCCCAGGGAGCGGCGCACTTAACACCCCGGTCCCGATGAACCTGTTCGCCACCTGGGAGATCGACGGCAGCTCCGCGTCATGCGTGCCCAGGTACAGATCCACAGTGCATCATTACACAACAGTGTTTGTGTTCGAGCTCTGAACACCTACATTCGGGGAACGCGCGTGTGTGTTTGTGTGTATTTGCGCACGAGGTTATTTATGCGGGTGCTATAACTGTACGCAGGCGGTCAACTTTCGTTTCTGAATGACGTCATGAGCTGCAACGTTTCATAGCTTGTGCGCGCGTGCGTGTGCGTGTGTGTGTGTCCCCGGAGCTGCACCTGTCCGTTTTAGGAAGCACACAAACAAACACGGCCAAGAAAGCCGGTGTGTGACGTCACCTCGCGACACTGCCCTCAGTACCCGGGGCTCTGTGATATTGGTAGTAAAAAGCTGCACTGTGATACTGTTTACCAGTTTACACTTTTTCAACAAAAACAGTGCGGAGGAGACAGAGTGAGGACAGTCAGAGGACAGAGAGGTGACAGTATGTAGCTAGAGAGAGGCGAGTGCGAGACAAAGAGGAGAGTCTGTAGAAGGGGAGAGGAGACAGTGTGAGGACACACAGGAGAGACAGTGTGAGGACTGAGGAGAGACAGTGTGAGGACTGAGGAGAGACAGTGAACAAGACAGAGGAGACAGTGTAAGGACAGAGAGGAGACCGTGTGTAGATAGACAGGAGACAGTGTGTATCTTCGACTGGAGGCCACTCTGTGCAGCTTGGGACGGTTTCTCATCAACGCCTTGGGTGGTTTCATGAAATTCCGGAGTAAGAACGGGCGCTTTGTGGATGGATTGGACTGTAGTTAATGTCAACAGTCTCCTACACTGACTCAGGAATACAGTTTGCTTCTGATCATCAACACTGTACCCCGCAACATTGTATATCTGCTACAAATGGACATTCGGTGCAACACAGATGAGGATGGGTTCCCTCTTGAGTCTGGTTCCTCTCAAGGTTTCTTACTTATGCCATCTCGGGTAGTTTTTCCTAGCCACAGTCGCCACCGGCTTGCTCATCAGAGACAAACTTACTTATAAAGAACATATTCACTTTTAATCACCACATTATCTGTTTAAAGCTGCTATGAGACAATGTTCATTGTTAAAAGTGCTATACAAATAAAAATGAATTGAAAATAGAATTGAGTGTGTAGACAGAGTAGACAATGTCAGGACAGAGAGGAGACAGTGTGTGAGATAATTTGAAGACAGAGAAGAGACAGTGTGAGCAGAGAGAGGAAACAGTGTGAGCACAGAGAGCAGACAGTGTGTGAGACAGTTAGACGACAGAGTGAAGACAGTGTATGGGACAGTATGTGAGGCAGAGAGAGAGAGGAGACAGTGTGAGCACAGTAAGGAGACAGTGTGTGGGACAGAGGTGACTGTGTGAGACAGTGTGTGGGACAGAGAGGGGACAGTGTGTGAGATGGAGAGAAGAGAATGTTTAGACAGAGAGGAGACAGTGTGTAGACAGAGACAAGACAGTGTGTGGGAGAGAGGTGACAGTGTGAGCAGAGATATAGCAGACAGTGAGAGGACAGAGAGGAGACAGTGAGAGGACAGAGAGGAGACAGTGTGAGAGAGGTTAAGGACAGAGAAGAGACAGAAGACAGCACAGAATGTGAGCACAGACAGGGAGACAGTGTGTAGACAGTGAGACACAATGGGTAGACAGTGTGAGCACAGACAGGAGACAGTGTAAGGCCAGAAAGGGGACAGTGTGTAGACAGAGTGGAGACAGTGTGAGACATAAAGGAGAGAGTGTGAGGACAAATAGGAGACAATGTGCGAGACAGAGAGGTGAAATTTTACGAGACAGATAGGAGACAGTGTGTAGACAGAAAGGAAACAGAGAGGAGATACTCTTCCAGAAATAGAAAAGTTCAGATTGAGAACATTATCTCACTACATTGGATCATCTCTCTCTCTCTCTCTCTCTCTCTCTCTCTCTCTCTCTCTCTCTCTTTCTTTCTCTCTCTCTCTCTTACTCTCACTCTCACACACACACACACACACACACACACACACACACACACACACACACACACACAATGATAAGCTGCTACTCATCCAAGCCACTGCTCTTAAATAGCCACTGGCAAAAGACACATTTATCATGCACCGCTAATGAACACACAGTATGCGTGCACACACACACACACACACATACACACACACACACACACACACACACACACACACACACACACATCATGCTAATTAATCCTTCTCTGGTGTAAGTGAGAATTTTTTGATTAATTGGTGCTGTCAGATAGAGAGAAGAAGAAGAAGAACATTAATAAATCCAGAGCTTCGTTTCTACTAAAGATCAAAGGGCAGGACAGGAGAGAACAGATGATGTAGAGATGGAAGTCAGAGATATGGGGGATGGGGGGACAGCGATAGAGAGATGGAGAGATGAGTAGAGATCAGAAGAAATAAGAGTTGAGAGATGAAGGGGGTGTGAGGGGAGATGAGAGATGAAGGGAGATGTAAAGAGATGAGAGGTGAGGAGAAATTAATGGGATATGAGGGGATGAGCGGAGATGAGAGATAAGGGAGATGAAAGGAGATGAGAGGTCAGGAGAGATGAATGGGATATGAAAGGAGATGAGAGGTCAGGAGGGATGAGAGGTGAGGAAAGGTGAGAGGAGATGAGGAGAGATGAAGGGTGTATGAGGGAGATGAAAGGAGATGAGAGATGGGGAGAGATGAAGGGGATATAAGGGAGATGAAAGATGAGGAGAGATGAAGGGGATATAAAGGGAGATGAGAGGTGAGGAGAGGAGATGAGAGATGAGACATGGGGAGATGAAAGGAGATGAGAGATGAGGGAGATGAGGAGATATGAGGGCTGAGGAGAGATGAGCAGGGATGTAAAGAGATGATGGGAGATTAGAGGAGATGAAGGATAAGAGGAGGTAAGCAGAGGTGAGGGAGATGAGGAGAGATGAAATGGATATAAAGGAAGAGGAGAGGAGATGGGAGATTAAAGGAGATGAGGGGATGAGGAGATATGAGAGCTGAGGAGAGATGAGCAGGGATGTAAAGAGATGATGGGAGATTAGAGGAGATGAAGGATAAGAGGAGGTAAGCAGAGATGAGGGAGATGAGGAGAGATGAAAGGGATATAAAGGAAGAGGAGAGGAGATGGGAGATGAAAGGAGATGAGAGATGAGGGGATGAGGAGATGAGAGCTGAGGAGAGATGAGCAGGGATGTAAAGAGATAATGGGAGAATAGAGGAGATGAAGTATAAGAGGAGGTAACCAGAGATGAGGGAGATTAGGATAGATGAGAGGAAATGAGAGATGAAGGGAAAAGAGAGGAAAAGAGAGATGAGGGAAGATATGAAGAGAAGAGAGGAAACGAAGAGAAGAGAGTAGAGGAAATGGAGAGATAAGAGGAGATGAGAGGTAATGAGAGGCAATGAGAGATGAGAGGAAAGGAGAGACAAGGGAAATGAGAAATGCGTGGAGATTAGATTAAATAAAAGAGATTATAGGAGAACAGGAAATGAAAGATGAGAGGAAATGAAAGATGAGAGGAAATGAGAGATAAGGGGAGATGAGAGGAAATGAGAAATGAGGAGAGAGGAATGGGTAAAATGATGCAGGGATGTGGATAATCAATTCTTTATGCTAATAAAATATTCAGAAGTGTAGTAAAGTCAGCTCTGCGCTTAGTCTTGGTGCTTTCAGTCTTCTCCCAGGGTGGAGTTATTCCTATTACATGGAGCCTACATTCTATTTTTGGAATTTCCTGATTCTGTTCCTCAGTTTAATTTTAATCCTGATGAATTAATAATGAAGCACTAATGAAGCTAATCAACAGCAGCAGCTGCACATGGAGGCCATACATGTTGGCCTGCTAGCATGATAATAATGAAAGAAGGACCAGTTATTATCTGATTATTGCATATTTATAAGAATAATGAGGTTTTAAAATTCTATAATGATATTGTTTTACTTCAGCACCTCTCTATGCTGAGCAAACTGTTAGCATAGCCATCTCATGCTAAGTTAACTCTGCAGTTTATATACTTAATAATTCCTTATAATACTGTAAATGTATATTATGTATATGTTTGTTTCTGACACAGACAGAAGTGTGTTTGTGTGTGTGTGTGTGTGTGTGTGTGTGTGTGTGTGTGTGTGTGTGTGTGTGTGATTAAAGTAAACCAGCATGTCTTTAGAAACTCTGATTTGTGTCAGGTCCTGGCTCAGTTCTGTACAGACCTGTTAGGTTGCAGGCTTTGAGATGTGGAGTTCTCTTTTTTTCTTAATGATTGTTCTGGAATGATGTGGAGGGGAATTGCTTAAATGTGTATAACACACACACACACACACACACACACACACACACACACAGAGTCAGCAGTAAACCTCACACTTTATATTTAGCAGGAGATTTCCTTTAACAGTGAAATTGAATCCCAGTAAATATAAAACGTGTGCAGGAAAGAGGCAAGAGGTCATATTCTTCCACATTATAATATTATTTAATGTAATTTAATGTGACACACATATACACACACACACAGGCTTGGAGAAAACAATGTCCTCAGTAATGTTCATATTTATGATTAGAGTTGGGGAATCTGTCATCAGTGTGTATCTTGTTAATCTTTATGAAAGTGTTATAAATGAAGTGTGTGTGTGTGTGTGTGTGTGTGTGTGTGTGTGTGTGCGCGTGTGTGCATGTGCGCATGTGCGTGTGTATGTTTAAACACTGAGGAAGTAACAGGGATGGAGGATGAAAGATGACATATTTACACACATTACTACATTATTACATTAAATTACATTACATTACATTAGCTGAAATGTTTTGTTTCATCGCTGTATTGCAGCCGAAGTCTGGGATCTGTAAAATGATTTGTTTAGATAAACAACATGTGTGTTACACTGTGTTTCTGTGTGTGTGTTTCTGTGTGCTGCACTGTAGTTATGTGTGGTACACAGTGTTTCCGAGTGTTACACTGTGTTTTTGTGTGCTACATGGTGTTTCTGTGTGTTACACTATCTTTCCGATTGTTACACTATCTTTCCGAGTGTTGCAACGTTTCAGAGTATTACACTGTATTTCCGTGTGTTATATTGTGTTTCTGTGTTACACTGTGTTTCCGAGCGCTACACTGTGTTTCCGTGTGACATGGTATTTCCGAGTTTTACACCGTATTTCCACGAGTTACACTGTTTTTGAGTGTTACATTGAATTTCCATGTATTACATCGTGTCACACCGTGTTTCCCAGTGTTACACTGTGTTTGAGTGTCACACTGTATTTCTGTGTGTTACACTGTGTTTCCAAGTGTTACACTGTATCGTTACACAGTGTTTTTGTGTGTTACACTGTATTTCCAAGTGTTATGTGTCGCTTGTGTTGTTGGGTCTGTTTAATTACCCCCAGATGTTTTCCTGCTGCATATGTCAGTCTGAACACTCAGAAAAATAGACAAGATTTTCCTAACACATGAATACGTGTGTTCAGTAGTGTAGTCAAGATGTGTGTGTGTGTGTGTGTGTGTGTGTGTGTGTGTGTTCGTTCAGTAGTGTGGTAAGAGCATGAGTGTGTGTGTGTGTGTGTGTGTGTGTGTGTGTGTGTGTGTGTGTGTGTATGTATGTATGTATGTATGTATGTATGTATGTATGTATGTATGTATGTATATTCAGTAGTGTCCATATCAAATTGAAACACCATTAAGCCTGGAAAGTTTGTGAAGCCCTGCCCCCTAAGGATTTAGTGTAACACTGTGTTCTCAGATGCAGTAGGTGTAGGTGTTTGGCTGCTTGTGGTGGTTTGTGCTAGAAATGTTTAGTGAATTGAGATATGTATGTGGAGGACATGTGATTGGCTGATGGCTTTAATGGGTGTGTCTGTGTGGCTCTGTGATCATCGGGTTTAGCCATGTATGCCATCTGGGATGAAGAACATTCCTACAGCTGGTTTTATTTTACTTTGTGTGTGTGTGTGTGTGTGTGTGTGTGTGTGTGTGTGTGAGAAAAGAGAGATAGAGAGAGAGAGAGCGCGAGAGA
This sequence comes from Silurus meridionalis, assembly GCF_014805685.1. NCBI lineage: Eukaryota > Metazoa > Chordata > Actinopteri > Siluriformes > Siluridae > Silurus > Silurus meridionalis. The sequence continues at coordinate 26,590,681 of NC_060885.1, read as the reverse complement.
GAGGGAGATTCCTGACGGTCTCCTGCTGCTACAGCATTTTCTCAAGTACCCCACAGTGAAACAATCTCTCTCTCTCTCTCTCTCTCTCTCTCTCTCTCTCTCTCTCTCACACACACACACACACACACACACACACACAGTGTGAGTGAACAAAGCTGTGATTGAGGCATCATAGTTGTGTGTGTTGGTGGTGTGTGTGCTGAGATGTCACTCAGAGAGAAAACACTTGTGCTTTTGTGACTCAAACACTCCCACTACCATTCTCTCTCTGACACACACACACACACACACACACACACCATGCCCGTTGAATGCTCAGTGTGTTTTGCATATTGTTTTTTTTTCTTTCTTTCTTCTTCTTAAGTATCTGTGTGTGTGTGTGTGTGTGTGTGTGTGTGTGTGTGTGTGTGTGTGTGTATTTGAAAAGTTTGAATCATGGTTTAAAAGCCAGTCCTTGACCTTCACCAGTCTCAGATTAAATTGTGTGAATGTTGGAGAATTTCAGTTCACACTAGCAGTTGATGTCATAGTGGGTGTGGCAGGACTTGACCAATCAGCAGCGTTGATTTAAACCACACTCAGTGGGAATTAAGTTTAATTATAACAAAAAGCATGAGTTTCTTTCTTTCCTTCTTTCTTTTAGAGACACAACAGACTGTGCAGCAGCATGGTGCATGCTGTTCTTATAAACACACACACACACACACACCTGCTGTACTCCAACAATTGCTGATTCAGTGACTGAAATGTGCGTGTGTGTGTGTATGTGTGTGTGTGTTCGTGTGTGAAAAAGGACAAAAGATGCTTTGACTTTAATTCCTTTAATGATGAGATGTGCAGAGATGATACACACACACACACACACACACACACACACACACACACACACACACAAACAGAGCCGCATTGCCCTGGCCTTTATATTATTAGGGGCAGTGTCTCTCTTTCTCTCTCTCCTTCTCTCTTTCTTTCTCTCTCTTCTTAAAGAAGTACAGATAGTGGGTTAGAGGTGTGTGTGTGTTCCTATGGTTTTGTGCATGTATGTGTGTAAGAGAGATATAAGTGAGAGATCATCTGTAGAAAATGCCTATACTGTGAGTGATGGTAGTCTTCATTGCCCTGCCCATTTTTACTGGACAGCAGAACCCTCGATAGAAACATGGATTGTTGTTGGGTAGAAGTGTTTGAAATGAAGCTCTTCAACAACGTCAGGACAACTAGGTTTAAACATAAACACGTACCTTTACATGTAAAAGGTTCAAGGACAGATAATACAGAGTGAAGGGGGAGAGAATGTAATATGATGTAGGAAAAAGAAGATAATTGAATTCAAAGAGTAATGAGATATAAATGAGATGGCGAAAGTCTTATATATGATCAGATGAATCGCTGGTGTAGGTAAACATCATGACTTCCACACTCGTCACAGAATTACATTTGATCCAGCACAGAGCAAAACTTCTGTTCTGTTCTTTTCTTTTCTCCCTTCTCTTCTCTTCTCTTCTCTTCTCTTCTCTTCTCTTCTCTTCTCTTCTCTTCTCTTCTCTTCTCTTCTCTAAGATACTTGTTCTTATAGATTTTGACCTGTTTTCTCTGGAACTCTGTATTATGCTGCACTGATGCAGAAGTTCTGCTTACTTTACACTTTCCTGAAGGTTTCTGTGAAATCCATCCTCCACCAGAGACACAAAACTGCCACCAATCACTCGCTTGGAAAAAGTCTCTGGGAGGAGTGATTTTACACTTTTACCACTTAATTTATACACCTCTTCATCACACTGTTTAATTTGACATGGTGGAGATGCTGAAAGGAAGTGTGTGTGTGTGTGTGTGTGTGTGTGTGTGTGTGTGTGTGTGTGTGTGTGTGTGTGTTATGGAAGAGAGCAATGTAAATGAATAATGGATGAGTCAGGGATGCTACTAAGAAATAAATGAGTAAACAATGACCTTTTTATCATCTTTTTGTCCTCCTTTTCTTTCTTTTTTTATTCCTTACTCTCTCTCCCCCCTTTCTACCCTCCTTCTTTTTCTCTGTTTTTTTTCTCTCTCTCTCTTTCTCTCTTTCCCTCTCTCTTCCCCCCTCTCCCTCCCTTCTCTCTTCCTCTGTTCTCTCTTTGCTGGTTTATTCTTTAGTGTGACTCATCAGTTTGATCCCTTCTTCAATGTGAACAACCTAGTGGTCTTCCTCACTGTCTTTAACATGAACACTGTGTGTGTGTGTGTGTGTGTGTGTGTGTGTGTGTGTGTGTGTGTGTGTGTGTGTCATTGTGTGTTAAGGATGGTAAGATTAATTGAATTGCATCAGTGCATCATACAAGTTGGCATTTGCATCAGTAAGAACCAATTTATTTATATTTAAGAGAGGAAATTAAAGGTTATAAATAAGATACTACAGCTTTAAATAAAATCTGGAGATAATATTTTGAGAACAATAATTTGGAATCGAGAAAGAACAGTGTGTGTGTTAGTGTGAGAGTGTAGAGAGAGATGAGATGCACTGTTTTATCCACTGTGGCTAATGTACGAGTTTTACCTCCTGATGTTCAATTAACCAAGTGTTGTGATCTCCCGAGCTCCTTGTTGGTGTCCAAACTGCAGAATAGTAAAGCTAGCATATAACACCACACACATTACATATATAATAATTATTAGTAGATGTGCTATACTTTCATTATTTAGAAAGTGACCAATAATTTGTGACTAAAATTTAATATGTAGATTGAGTTCTCCTCGCTAATCTGTTTCTCAAGCGCGTTACAGGTTAAAAGCATTAAAGCTATGTCGGTTGGTATCAATGTGTGTCACAGTGTTTCAGTGTTTAATAGTGTGGAGGAGTGTATCACTGTATATCACTGTTTCAGTGTGTGTCAGTGTGTTTCTCAGTTTCTCAGTTTGTTTCAGTGTGAATGAGTGAGTTTCTACGTGTATCAGTGTGTGTCAGTGAGTTGCAGTGTGTGTCAGTGTGTTTTAGGGTGTTTCTGTGTATCAGTGTGTGTCAATGTGTATCAATGTATTTTAGTGTGTAGCAGTGTGTTTCAATGTGTTTCAGTGTGTATCAATAAGTTCCAGTGTGGAGGAGTGTGTCAGTGTGTATCAGTATGTAACAGTTTTTGTCAGTGTGTGTTAGTGGGAATCATTCTGTAACAGTGTGTGTCAATGTGTTTCAGTATGTTTCGGTGTGTGTCAGTGTGAATCAGTGTGTTTGTGTGTGTCAGTGTATATCAGTGTGTTTCAGTGTGTGTATCAGTGTAAAACATTGCCTGTGTGTTTCAGTGTGTATTAGTGTGTATCAGTGTGTGTCAATGTGTATCAGTGTACCGTAATTTCCGGACTATAAAGCGCATATAATGCGCATATATAAGCCGCACCCACTGAATTAAACATTTTTTTTAATTTTTAACATAAATAAGCCGCACCTGTCTATAAGCCGTCTATAAGGTGTCTACACTAATGTACTTTACACAGGCTTTAACGAAAGACACGTTACATGCTATTACTGCGTGTGTTCAAGACGAGGAATATGTCCTTATTATTTTCTGATGCTGATTTCAAAGTTTCTTTAACTAACCAGTAACGCTGTTGCCGAGAAAAATAAAAAAGCACGAGTTTTGGAAACCTGTCTGTGCTTATATGATTTCTGTTGCAACTGGAGTTAGCGAGCTCTCCCTTCACCCAGACTCAACGCATTACAACGGCTTGTATTTAAACAGTAGCCGACCAAGTAATTGTTCATTGTTCACTGTCTTCCTCCTTCCTTTCACAACTATTTCTCTCGGGAGTTTATCTTTTGGCAACGTCGTTCGTTTAAAAAAAAAATTTTTTTTCTCCCAAAGCCGTGCAGCATAGAACACAGGTAAGGTGCGTTTTTCCGTTTCCGTTCGGAAATTTCATTGATCTAATGTTATGTCGCTCAGTTTTTTGGCTTGAAGTTTGTGAAACCGGGAAAAACCCAGGAAAAATGCATAAATAAGCCGCTTCGTTGTTTAAGCTGGGGGGTTCAAAACGTAGGAAAAAAGTAGCATCTTATAGTCCGAAAAATACGGTAAAACATTGTTAGTGTGTGTCAGTGTGTGTCAGTGTGTGTCAGTGTGTGTCAGTGTGTGTAGTGTAAAACATTGCCTGTGTGTTTCAGTGTGTCAGTGTGTGTCAATGTGTATCAGTGTAAAACATTGTCTGTGTGTGTCAGTATGTGTTAATGTATAACATTGTCAGTGTGTTTCAGTGTGAATCAGTGTGTGTAACAGTGGTTGTCAGTGTGTAACTGTGTTTGTCAGTGTGTGTTTGTGTATATCAGTGTGTGTCAGTGTGTATTAGTGTGTATTAGTGTGTATTAGTGTGTATCAGTGTGTGTAACAGTATTTGTCAGTATGTTCCAATGTTTGTCAGTGTGTGTTTGTGTGTGTGTGTGTGTGTTTGTCAATGTGAGTCAGTGTGTATCAGTGTGTCAGTGTGTATCAGTGTGTACCAGTTTTTGTCAAGTTTATTTCTATAGCACTTTTTACAACAGACATTGTCTGAAAGCAGCTTTACAGAAATCAACAGTCAAGGTGAATGGTGTGCATTTATCCCTGATGAGCAAGCCAGTGTTTGTCAGTGTGTTTGTGTGTCAATGTGAGTCAGTGAGTTTCAGGGTGTCGGTGTGTTTCAGTGTGTCAGTGTGCATCAGTGTGTGTCAGTGTGTGTCAATAAGGTTCAGTGTGTATCAGTAGGTAACCATGTGTATCAGTTTGTGTCAGTGTGTGTTAGTGGGTTTATAATTGTGTTTTCACACTGTAAATGTCTCTTTGAGTTTATTTATTATTTTATTAGTTTATGACAGTAACCTGTAAGATTGTAATAATCAAGATCTTTGAGGACTGATCCGGTCTGTAATTAATATCAACAGTCTGCTAGAATGGCTCAGGACCAAAGGTTGCATGAACAATTCTTCAATTACGCACCTATTACTACACACCTCAACAATGTAACTAAAATTAATGGACATTCTGTGCCACCCAGATGAGGATGGGTTCCCTTTTGAGTCTGGTGTCTCTCAAGGTTTTTTCCTATTACAATCTTAGGGAGTTTTCTTCATCACAGTTGCTTCTGGCTTGCTCATCAGGGCTAAATGATTATAAGTAGAAAACCTATAGGCAATAAACTTACACAGTGTTTTTTATACAACCTTATAACCGCTTTACCTATGTAAAGCTGCTTTGAGACAATGTCCATGGTTAGAAGCGCTATACAACAAAAACATTAATTTAATTAATATTGTCTGCTATCTGAAAACACATTCATTTTCTCCCTCCCTCTCTCTCTCTCTCACACACACACACACACACACACACACACACACACACACACACACACTTGAATCAGTGACATCTGATCTCATACTGTGGTGGAAGAGATTAGATTGGAGCAAAATCTGATCTACAGTGTGAAGGAGTTATTGCATGATCACTGCTCGACACTCACACATTTACTGATATTTAACTGACAAACCCTGCTGAATCTTCTAAAGGGAAGGTTTTAAGGAGGAGTCTGTGTTCAAAACATGGGTTACCTAAAAGCCCACACCCTCACAACCTTACCACCCCACGTCCTCATATCCCAACAACCCCTCGTCCTCACAACCTTGCAGCCCCCATGTCATCACAACCTAACAACCCTACGTCCTTACAATCTTCAAAACCATAAAACCTCCATGTCCTCATATCCCTACACCCCCCATGTCCTCAAAACCCAACAACCCCACGTCCTCACAACCTTACAGCCCCCACATCCTCACAACCCTAAAACCCCCATGTCCCCACAACCTTACAACCCCCACACCCTCTCAACCTCACAAACTCATGTTCTCACAACCCAACATTCTCACAACCTTGCAACCTTGTCCTTACAACTGTGTGTTAACACTATTTTTAGCATTTGTAGATAATAACAGATGTAGGTCAGCTCTTTAGGGAACACAGAGAATATTTGGGTGGTGTGAGTCCAAGACACATAGACACACTGAGCGATGTGTTTTCATGGTAACAGGATGATGAGTGTTCCTGTATTTCTGTCAGGGATGTCAAACTGCTAGAGAACAAACACACATACATACATACATACACACACACACACACACACACACACACACACACACACACACACATGGGCCATTTAGTACTATCAGTAATATGTAGTAGTAATAGTAGTAATAATAGTAATAATAATATTAACAATGCTCGAAAGAAAGAGAAATGAGGAGTGTCTGTGTAGCAGTTACTGGAAACGCGCACACACGAACACACAAGGTGTAATGAGTGCGATTGAGTTTTGTAGTGTGTGTTATATAGAGTGTGTATCAGGTTACAGGTTACTTAAACAGTAAAACCACTTTCACAGTGCGCTTTATGTGTGTGGCTGTTGTGAATAAAAGCTCTGACTAGATCTGGTCCTCTGATTACACACTCATTAGTGATCCCAGTGATCCCAGTGCTGTTAGATTTGGAAGCTAGTGTCCCTAGGTAGGCACAGAGATGGCAAAAGTATTTACATCCTTCACTCAAATAGAAGTATAGATTCTTATGTTTTGAAATACATTGGTAAAAGTTGAAGTACTGACTACACTTTTTCACTGAAGTTAAAATAAAGTTTGATGTTTAGCTTCTTTAGCTTGACATGTACTTAAGTAAAAAATTAGCCATTACTACTACCTGTTTTAGTGTCACGCTGGTAACTGGACGTCACGTCATATTAATATATTAATACAAAATTATTTCACATTTTGTTATGCAATGTATGTTTCCAGGCTGAACAACCACCATATAGAACACAAGCAGAGCAAAGATAATGATGATCAGGTGATCAGGAATGTCTTTTTGTTCTCAGTTATGTTTTCATTGCTGACTCCTTCTGTCTCTTCCAAATTAGCCAAACTTGTTGCCTTCTGTCTTGATTGTTGTTAGCTTCATAGGCTTGTCTACGTCTGTGGTGCATAATAGCCAGGAAATAACAAAAAATAAAATATTGATCATGTCACCTAATAGATTAAACTAATGTAACAAGCCTGTTTTGAAAATAGAAAGTAGAAAGTACAGATATTCGTGTTAAAAATGTAATGAGTGAAAGTGAAATCGTATAAAAGATATTATACATGATAGTTCTGCGGTACTACTTGGTGTTCTGAGTCTACTGCTGTATGTGCTCCGGCAGGTCACCAGTGTGGCATACAGTGGGTGGGACGTATTGTAAAAATCCTGAGAAGTTTCTTCCGCATTCTCATTTACATTTACATTTGCGGCATTTAGCAGACGCCCTTATCCAGAGCGACGTACAAAAGTGCTTTGAGTCTCTAGTAATGAATAAATCTACACTGGTACGCCAGATTACAAACTTAATATAAATATAACTCTTGTAAATGTAAATAAAACATTTGTGGTATAATTCTGCAGACATTAAAATACCTGAGTCTTTTTGAGTCTTATTGTCTATGTGTACACCAAGATACTTATAACTTTCCTCAATTTCCACCTCCGTCCCCTTGATGTTGATTGGATCAGTGGAGGTTTTCTGCTTCTTAAAGTCTAGCACCAGTACTTTTGTCTTTGCAACATTAAATTGCAGGTAGTTTTGTCCACACCACTACACTAAGTTGTCCACCATGCTTCTATACTCTCCCTTCTGAGCATTCCTGATACAGCCCACAATGGCAGGGTCATCTGAAAACGTCTGCAGGTGGCAAAACTGTGAGCGGTACCAAAAGTCAGACGTATAAAGCGTGAACAGAAAGGGAGATGGGACAGTCCCCTGAGGAACCCCTGTACTGCTCACTATAGTGTCTGACACTGTTCATCAGCTTCACATATTGTGGCCGACCTGTGAGGCAGTTAGTCCACCGGCATGTCCAGAAACTTATTATCTTAAGTTGTTAAAGCAGGGGTCACCAACATGGTCTTCAGCAAGGACCCCATGTGGCGCCCACTAAAAATAGCTCACCATAGCGCTACTTATCTATCATAGCGCATCTAATTTCTTTTGTTGCTATTCTTTTTTTAACGGTGTGACGGTTTAACGGTTTTCACATTGGTGTGAATTGGAAAATGACAATATTAATTTTTTTGTTTTTTTTAATGTTTAATATTAGATGAGAGCTGGCTGGTCTCCAAGTTGATTTTTGTATGTTACATAAGTGATAATCTGTACAAACATGATGCAACGTAGTGCATGATTTGTTAAAAATTGTTAGTGGCTAGTTAAAATGTTGTAGAAGTGATTTGAAAATGTAAATACTTGCAGAGATTTACAGAAATAAAGTTTTGATATTTCTCTGTTTCCTCCTTGTTAAGTCATTGTTGATAATATTTGTGAGAAATCATTAACATGATCAGTGTCTTCACATACACTCACCGGCCACTTTATTAGGTACACCTTACTAGTACCGGGTTGGACCCCTTTTGCCTTCAGAACTGCCTTAATCCTTTGTGGCATAGACTCAACAATGTACTGGAAACATTCCTCAGAGATTTTGGTCCATATTGACATGATAGCATCACGTAGTTGCTGCAGATTTGTCAGCTGCACATCCATGATGCGAATCTCCCGTTCCACCACATCCCAAGGGTGCTCTATTGGATTGAGATCTGGTGACTGTGGAGGCCATTTGAGTGCAGTGAACTCAATGTCATGTTCAAGAAACCAGTCTGAGATGATTCGTGCTTTATGACATGGCGTGTTATCCTGCTGGAAGTAGCCATCAGAAGATGGGTACACTGTGGTCATAAAGGGATGGACATGGTCAGCAACAATACTTAGGTAGGCTGTGGCGTTGACACGATGCTCAATTGGTACTAATGGGCCCAAAGTGTGCCAAGAAAATATCCCCCACACCATTACAACACCACCACCAGCCTGAAACGTTGATACAAGGCAGGATGGATCCATGCTTTCATGTTGTTGACGCCAAATTCTGACCCTACCATCCGAATGTCGCAGCAGAAATCGAGACTCACCAGACCAGGCAATGTTTTTCCAATCTTCTATTGCCCAATTTTGGTGAGCCTGTGCGAATTGTAGCCTCAGTTTCCTGTTCTTAGCTGTCAGGAGTGGCACCCGGTGTGTCGTCTGCTGCTGTAGCCCATCCGCCTCAAGGTTCAACGTGTTGTGCGTTCAGAGATGCTCTTCTGCATACCTCGGTTGTAACGAGTGGTTATTTTAGTTACTGTTGCCTTTCTATCAGCTCAAACCAGTCTGGCCATTCTCCTCTGACCTCTGGCATCAACAAGGCATTTGCACCCACAGAACTGCCGCTCACTGGATATTTTCTCTTTTTCGGACCATTCTCTGTAAACCCTAGAGATGGTTGTGCGTGAAAATCCCAGTAGATCAGCAGTTTCTGAAATACTCAGTCCAGCCCATCTGGCACCAACAACCATGCCACGTTCAAAGTCACTTAAATCACCTTTCTTCCCCATTCTGACGCTCGGTTTGAGCTGCAGCAGATCGTCTTGACCATGTCTACATGCCTAAATGCATTGAGTTGCTGCCATGTGATTAGCTGATTAGAAAGTTGCGTTAACGAGCAGTTGGACAGGTGTACCTAATAAAGTGGCCGGTGAGTGTAGATTAATATAATTAATTATTAATAATAACATATAATTAAAGGTAAATTGAGCAAATTTGTTATTTCAGAAGTGTGTATCTAACTGGTAGCCTTTCACATTAATCGGTACCCAAGAAGTAGCTCTCAGTTTCAAAAAGGTTGGTGACCCCTGTGTTAAAGGCACAAGAAAAATCAAAGAACATGACTCTCATGGAGCTGCCTGCCTCCTCAAGATAAGTGTAAGCTCTGTGAAGCAGGAAGATGATGGCATCCTCCACACCAATGTTAGGCTGATTAGCAAACTGCAAATGGTCCAGTGATGGTTCAGCTATTGAACGGTATTTTAGGACCAACCTCTCCATCGATTTCTTGACATGTGAGGTCAAGGCCACTGGTCTATAGTCACTGTATACACATGGGGGTTTTTTTTAGGCACTGTAACCAGGCAAGACTTTTTCCAGAGGACAGGGACACTCATGATTTTGAGACTTAGATTAAATATGTGCTGAAAAATCACACACAACTGAGTGGCACATCCTTGTGTATCTTCTGGGGAGGGGTGCTGGGGAACAGCTGTAGAGATTAGGGAAATAAGGGGTATGAGTTAGGGCAGGAGCTGGATGGTGTATGGGCAGAAACCGCATCATCAAACCTGTTAAAAAAACAGATTTACTCATTAGCCTCCTGTATATCTGTCTTCATCATCTGGTCAGTGTTTCTTCCATGGCCAGTGATGGTTCTCATCCCACTCCACACTTCTCTTAAGTTGTTTTGGCTGAGTTTTCTCTCAAGCTTTCTCCTGTAGCATTCTTTACTATCCTTCATTTTTTCTCTCAGCTCTGTCTGTGTCCTTTTCATCTCCTTTCTTGTCACCCGTCCTGAAAGCAGCCTTTTTCCTGTTTAGTGATACCTTGATGTCTTTAGTACTTCCTCCTCATCTGTGAGTTCTCCCATAATCCTGTTCACTTCCCTGCACCAAATTCAGAGAATAAACAGCAGTCAAATGAGTACATTGTAGTGTTTTATTTACACACACACACACACACACACACACACACACACACACACACACACACACACACACACACAGAGAAGGTGAGTGGTGTATATTGTTATCACAGACGTACAGAGACTAGTGTTTTGGTGTTTGCTCCTGATCAGTAACACAATCCAACATTAACATGATCTCCTGATCTCCACAGTGTAGTGTCTGATCTCTACCTTATCTATAACAGCATAGTGTCTGATCTCCTCCTGAATGCTACATCCTGGTGGCTAATCTCCTCCTGAACTCTACATCATGGTGTCTGATCTTTTCCTAAACTACACTCCATGATGTGTAATTTTCTCCTGACCTCTACAGCATGGTGTCCGATCTCCTCTTAAACTCTAGAACATGGTGTCCGATCTCCTCCTGATCTCTACAGTGTGGTATCTGATCTCCTCCTGAACTCCACTCTGTGATATCTAAGCTTTTCCTAAACTCTGCAGCATGGTGCCTGATCTTCTGAACTCTACAGCATGGTGTCTGATCTCTTTAATGTCAGACAATATTTTCACGGACCGACCTTTAAGGTGTGGCGGATAAATACAACAAAATAAAATGATACGACCCGCATAAAAACTGGTATTTTCTAAATATAATAATAAACGTGAATCCACACTGTGCTACGGGCCGGAGCAGCCCCTTCAAGAAGGTTATGGGTAAGACATGTGACTGAGGCAAGCGTCATGACATGCATCAAGAGTGAGTCACAGACAGATGTGGCGGAGAGAATCTGGTAATTTAAATTTATTTAAATAAAGCATGGTGTCTGATCTCCTCCTGATCTCTACAGCATTGTGTCTGATCTCCTCCTGATCTCCACAGCATTCTGTGTCTGATCTCCTGAACTCGACAGCATTTTGTTTATTCTCCTGCTGAACTCTACAGCACGGTGTCTGATCTTCTCCTGAACCTTACAGTGTGGTGTCTGATTTCCTGATCTCTACAGCATAGTGTCTGATCTTCTCTTGATCTCTAAAGCATGGTATCTGATCACCTTCTGATCTTCCCAGCATGGTGTCTAATCTTCTGAAATCTACAGTATGGTGTCTGATCTCTTCCTGAACTCTACAGCATGGTGTCTGATCTCCTCAGAACTCTACATTGTGTGGTGTCTGATCTCCTCCTGAACTCCACAATGTGGTGTCTGATCTTCTGAACTCTACAGCATTGTGTTTGATCTACTGATCTCTACAGTGTGGTGTCTGATTTTCTCCTGAACTCTACAGTATAGTGTCTGATCTCCTCTTGATCTCTACAGCATGGTGTCTGATCTTCTCCTGACCTCTACAGCATAGTGTCTAATCTCCTCCTGATCTTTATGGTATGGTGTCTGATCTCCTCCTGATTTCTACAGCATGGTGTCTAATCTCCTGATGTCAACAGCATAGTGCCTAATATCCTCCTGATCTCTACAGCATGGTGTCTGATCTCCTCCTGATCTCTACAGCGTAGTGTTTGATCTCCTCCTGATCTCTACAGCGTGGTGTCTAATTTCTTGATCTCTACAGCATGGTGCCTTATCTCCTCCTGAACTCGATCGCATAGTGTCTAATCTCCTCCTTATTTCTACAGCATGGTGTCTGATCTACAGATCTCTACAGCATGGTGTCTGATCTCTACAACATTAAATCATACCTCCTGAACTTCACACTGAGGTCTCTGATTTCCTTCTGAACTTCACACTATGATGTCTGATCTCCTCCTGATCTCTACAGTGTTGTGTTTGATCTCTTCCTGAACTCTACAGCATGATCATGTCATATCTCCTTTTTGAACTCTCCAGAATAGTGTCTGATTTGCTGCTGATCTCTACAGCGTGGTTTCTGATGCCCTCCTGAACTCTAGTGTAGTGTCTGATCTCATTTAAGTTCTCCTGAAATTATTACTGTAAATAATGACTATGAGTTTATTATTAATATACACAGTGTGTGTATGTTTGTATGTATGTGTGTTCTAAGAAGGTAATGGTGAAATGAGCTATGCTGTGTTTGGTGTGGTGCTGAGCACTGACATGACCTACATCCATACCTCATAAAAAAGAATCCACGAATCTCTCTTAATCATAATCACATAAATAAATTATATTATAATAAAAACAATAATAACAGACAGAACAACAAACAAACAATTAAATGAATACATAGAGGAGTGGGGTACTACAATAGTCTTTTACGATAGCTTAAGCACACTTTAAAAACAAGGTTCATTTTGTCAAACACTACACACAATTCAATCCCATCCACAAACACAAATAGCAAAACTCCTCAGTTCTTTTTGCAAAGTGAAACATAATATAAACTATCATTTAACAAAACCCCAATTTCTACACCAAATGGAACACACTAGGTTCATATAATAGGATACTGTTTGCTTTATTTACACACTGCTGTTCACAATCTTCCACACTGATTTTCTAATGATATAGTGTGGGTTTTATTTTTTCAGAGATATTGTTAGAGTGAAGTACATGAATATATTGAACAAAGAGTAAACACAAGACCAGTACTGCATATTGATGAAAATATTTATTTCTGTCCACATTGTAAAACCATTCAGTTCATCCATGCATTTTCAAAGTTTGCATTTTGCACTGAAAATCATAACATTCTAAGTACAATATAGTACATGAACAAAAAACATTTGTGGAGACAAAACAAAAGCATGATTTAAAATAAAGACTAAACTCTTCACCTTGCTGGATGTGGACAAAACACTTCATCGACATGTCCTCTCCCGCAAGACAGCAAGGGAAGAGTCTTCTTGCATGTCAAAAATCCATCCTTTCACAGACCCTGCATCAATTAGGTCACAGGCCTCCTCAATGGCTGGAATGAGGGGTATCGTAACATAGGGCTTGAGATCAAAAACCTTCCACCACCATGTTGAACAAATTCTTCAATGGGGTTAAGTAATGGAGAGTATGGTGGAAGATATTGGATTTACATTTTTGAATGATCATGAAACCAGTTTTGGACCAGAGCAGATCGGTGGAAGATACATTGTATCTCATCTGTTCTGCATCCATTTGTTCTTCTGCTGTGACAATGTTGTGTAGTCTGTAAAAATGTGAAGGTACAAATTCAACTCTGACCAATGACCAGTGTGTGGGCCAAATCTGTCCAAATATTGCTGAAGAGAATGCAGTAGCTCAGTCTTCTCCGGTCTGTGCTTTTATACACACAGAGTGTTTGGAAGTAATCTGCAGAAGGCACACTAAATGTTAGCATCAACATTCAGGGCTTTGTTTACTTCCACTGCCGCAGAACAGCTGTAAGATGTTAATCCGTTACTTCTCCCCTGAAAAAGGCTTTTGTTTAAATCTGAAATGTACAGCATTTTTCAGTGTTTAGTAACTTAAAATTTTTTCACTTCTGCCAATTGACAGCTTACCCATGTACCATTTCATGTTATTCACTGAACTTGAAATGCTTACATTTTAACAAAGTTTGTGTGTGTGTGTGTGTGTGTGTGTGTGTGTGTGTGTGTGTGTGTGTGTGTGTGTGATATATTGCCCTAATAAGGAGAAGAATGATTAGGTGACATGAATATTATAGAGCAGTGTGTGTATCTGTCTTTCTGCAGGTTGTGTAGTCTCACTCTGAAGAAGTTGGTGGTGTTAAGAGAGTTGGATAAAGAGCTCATCTCGGTGGTCATCGCCGTCAAAATCCAGGTCAGCAAACATACTGCGATCCATCCATCCATCCATCCATCCATCCATCCATCCACAAACCCGATTCCAAAAAAGTTGGGACACTGTACAAATTCTGAATAAAAACAGAATACAATGATGTGGAAGTTTCAAATGTCAATATTTTATTCAGAATACAACATAGATGACATATCAAATGTTTAAACTGAGAAAATGTATAATTTTAAGGGAAAAATAAGTTGATTTTAAATTTCATGGCATCAACACATCTCAAAAAGTTGGGACAAGGCCATGTTTACCACAGTGTGACATCCCCTCTTCTTTTTATAACAGTCTGCAAATGTCTAGGGACTGAGGAGACAAGTTGCTCAAGTTTAGGAATAGGAATGTTGTCCCATTCTTGTCTAATACAGGCTTCTAGATGCTCAACTGTCTTAGGTCTTCTTTGACGAAGCTTCCTCTTTATGATGCGGCAAATGTTTTCTATGGGTGAAAGATCTGGACTGCAGGCTGGCCATTTCAGTACCGGGGTCCTTCTTCTACGCAGCCATGATGTTGTAATTGATGCAGTATGTGGTCTGGCATTGTCATGTTGGAAAATGCAAGGTCTTCCCTGAAAGAGACGACGTCTGGATGGGAGCATATGTTGTTCTAGAACTTGGATATACCTTTCAGCATTGATGGTGCCTTTCCAGATGTGTAAGCTGCCCATTCCACACACATTAATGCAACCCCATACCATCAGAGATGTAGACTTCTAAACTGAGTGCTGATAACAACTTGGGTTGTCCTTATCCTCTTTAGTCCGGATGACATGGTGTCCCAGTCTTCCAAAAAGAACTTAATTTTCAACAGAATAGTTTTCCACTTTGCCACAGTCCATTTTAAATGAGCCTTGGCCCAGAGAAAACACCTGCGCTTCTGGATCATGTTTAGATATGACTTTTTTGACCTATAGAGTTTTAGCCGGCAACAGCGAATGGCACGGAGGATTGTGTTCACCGACAATGTTTTCTGGAAGTATTCCTGAGCCCATGTTGTGATTTCTATTACAGTAGCATTCATGTATGTGATGTGCCGTCTAAGAGTCGATGATCAACATTTGATTATGAATAAAATATAAGTTTATGAGATTTGTAAATGATTGCATTTCTTTCTTATTCACAATTTGTACAATGTCCCAACTTTTTTGGAATCTGTTATCTATCTATCTATCTATCTATCTATCTATCTATCTATCTATCTATCTATCTATCTATCTATCTGTCTGTCTGTCTGTCTGTCTGTCTGTCTGTCTGTCTGTCTGTCTGTCTGTCTATTTGTTAATCATTCCATAGTCACACTGATATCAGGGATATGGAGTAAACACCATGTAAGTCAGGGTGTGCTTGAAATGTTTGATGATATTTGATTATGATTAATTAATAAATGTATAAATACCTTGGTATTGTGTGTAAATTAATGTGCACTGTGAGCCTTTATTCTGAGCTCTGTCGCTTATTTATCTGTTACATACACACAGGTGGCTTTTATTCAAATATGTAAATATTCTGCTCATTTCAATAACGTGTGTGTGTGTGTGTGTGTGTGTGTGTGTGTGTGTGTGTGTGTGTGTGTGTGTGTGTGTGTGTGTGTGTGTGAACTCTGTGACCTTCAGGGCTCCAAACGGATCTTGCGTTCTCATGAGATAATGCTGCCCCCTACAGGCACTGTAGAGACTGACCTCGCCCTTACCTTCTCACTGCACACACACACACACACACACACATACATATATATATATATATATATATATATATATATATATATATATATATATATATATATATATATATATATATATAAAAACACGTTCCTTAGTACAGTTTGATGAAATTCTAATTGATTGTGTGTGTGTGTGTGTGTGTGTGTGTGTGTGTGTGTGTGTGTGTGTGTGTGCAGTACCCTCATTTCCTGAAGCGAGAAGGGAATAAACTGCAGATTCTGCTACAGAGGAGGAAGCGTTATAAAAACCGCACAATTCTGGGCTACAAGACTCTTGCTGTCGGATCTGTCGACATGGCCGAGGTGCTGATACTACATTACCCACAATTCCCCTGTCTCTTCTCTATGAGTACACACTGCATTTCCCACAATCTTTTTGTCTCTTCTTTCTGAGTATACACTACTTAAGACAGGTAGTCCCTGACTTATGATGGAAATGTGTTCTGATGACCCCATTGTAACTTGAAAATATGGTTAGTGGAGACATGGCCTATCCTACCCAGGAGTCTCAGGAATAGTGATCAATATGGGGTATTATACTGTAATGTGTTAATCATTTAACAAATTACAGTATATAATTTAGCAAAACAGAGCAATTTACAGTAAGATAATGTATAAACTTTACAGTATTTGTATATGGCAGCGGTAGGTGGATGCGCTCTGCTACAAAAAGGAGAGAGACAAGAGATGCGTACATCCTGAGAGCATCCCAACATATCATAGGAAAATCAAAATGCTGTGCGAAAATTAAAAAATGTTTACAGTTTTGTCAGTTTGCTATCATCCTCAGAAGAACAAATAATTGGAACCATCGTAACTCTGGGACTTGTATATATGTTTGTGTGAGTGTGTGTAGGTGATGCAGCACCCTGCAGATGGAGGTCAGGTTCTGTCTCTGTGCAGTAATCAGAAGGAGTTGATGGGGAAAGTGGCTGAAATCTGGATTTACTCTCTCTGCAGTCAGCCAATCGACCATGAGGAGGCGGGGCTAATGAAGCTCAAACGCTCTGGTACACACCCACCCATAATCCTGCACATAGGGAGGCGGGGCTAACTGAGGTCACATGTTCCAAGTTGTGTATTGATGTGTGTGTTGTTTGTGTAGAGAATTACTCTGAGGAGGAGTATGAGAGTTTCTCTTCAGAACAGGAGGCAAGTGATGATGCTGCACATGCACAGGTAAACACACACACATACATATGCATACATACATACATACATATACATACATACATACATACATATATACATACATACATAGACACACACCATACTCACAGACTCATATACACAAACACACACATACACTGTCACAAAAGAAAAGCATAAATTACATTCCCATTACTGTGTGTGTGTTTGTGTGTGTACAGGATCTTGAAGATGATGAGTTTGACGTGAGGAAGTCTAAAAAGCAGCGGCGCTCAATTGTGAGGACAACCTCCATCACAAGGGTAACATGCACATACACACAAACACATTTTTCTTGGCGTATACAGGTGTGTGTGTAACGTGCATCTCTCGTCATTAGCAGCAGAACTTTAAACAGCGAGTCGTCGCTCTTCTCAGACGCTTCCGGGTCTCTGACGAGGTGAGACTTTGAGTGTGTGTGTGTGTGTGTGTGTGTGTGTGTGTGTGTGTGTGTGTGTGCATGTGTTTGGCTGTTTGGTATTG
This sequence comes from Silurus meridionalis, assembly GCF_014805685.1. Lineage (NCBI taxonomy): Eukaryota > Metazoa > Chordata > Actinopteri > Siluriformes > Siluridae > Silurus > Silurus meridionalis. The sequence continues at coordinate 26,572,978 of NC_060885.1, read as the reverse complement.
GACAGGTTACTATAAGCTCAGCAGCTGTTCAACAGATCAGCAGTGCTAGCAGTTATCACTTTAATTCATTCAACTTAAATGAAAGTACTGTGTGTGTGCACGTGCAGGTATTGGACTCGGAGCAGGACCCTGCGGAGCCACCCCCTGAGGTGGAGGAGGATCTGGAGAGTTTGGATTTTGAGAACCCAAGCGACAGTCCGGACCTGGAGGACGATGACAGCGTACTGAGCACACCCAAACCCCAGCTTAAGTCAGTGTGTGTGTGTGTGTTAAGTTTATTTTAAGTTCAAGTTTATTTCTATAGTGCTTTTCACAATGGACATTGTCTCAAAGCAGCTCTACAGAACGTATGAATTATAGAACAAAAAAATGTTATATTACTGAATTATGTGTATTAATCCCAGATGAGTGACTGTGCCAAGAAAAACTTTCTTAGATAGTTTGAAGAAAAACCATGAGCATGAGTGTGTGAATATTAATAATATCCTTTCTACAGTCTTATACAGTCAGTTGAAATTGTGGAACCAGGAGCTAATGAGCAACTCATAAAATAGCTCAACATCTGAGATAATCATAGATCCAACACCTACTCCCCCATGCCAGAAACTTTAAACAGTCAAAGAAGTCCAACGTCTACACTCTATATGAAATGGGATCCAAATGGCGCTGGTACATCTGTAGATGGTTCGGGATGTTTGCAGCTACGTTTTGAAGGTCCATAATCTTTACAACTGGAGCTGGCGCAACCTCGGGGTGCCTCGAGATGGTTAGAGAAAGAAAATCAGTGGAGAAAAAATTAGCATAGCTGCTGTTCATAATATTAACAAGCACATGTTGATAAAGTGTGTTTGATCAGATGTACCTGGAGCACAAGAAAAAGATATGTCTTTAATCTGCTTTTAAACAGGAAGAGTGTTTCTGAGCCTCGAACACTGTCAGGAAGACTATTACAAAGTTTAGGAGCTAAATGTGAGAATGATCTACCACCTTTGATGGACTTTGCTATTCTAGTAGTCCAGAGTTTTGAGATCTCAAAGAGCGTGATGAATTCTAGCGTGTTAGAAGACTGGATAGATACATGGGAGCTTAAACATTTAGGGCCCTGTAAGTAAGTAGTTTGAAGGGATAGTAGTGTAGTAGTGTAGGGATGATCAGATTGGGGTTATATGGTCATATTTTCCTCGACCTTGTGAGAATTCTGGCTGCTGCATTCTGGACTAACTGTAAATTGTTTATTTATGATGCAGGACCTAGTAATGCATTACAATAGTCCAGACTGAAGGTCATGAATGTATGGACGAGCTTCACTGCATCAGATATAGACAGCATGTTTTTTAGCTTGGTTATATTTCTAGGGTGGAAAAAGCTGTTTTTGTAATATGGGTGATGTGATTTTTAAAAGACAAGTTGCTGCCTAAAATAACATTTAGATATTTTACTGTTTAACTAGTAGTTACAGTGCATCCTTAATGCAAGTTAACTTGCTGGAGTTTCTGTTTACTGGTTTTTGGACTGATGAGCAAAATTAATGCCAAAATTAATGAGCAACTTAATGCCTCTCCTTAATTGCCCATGTAATTCTGTAAGTGAATCAGGAGAAAGTCATGATTGATAGTGCCGAATGCAGCACTAAGATCTAGTAAAACCAACAGAGAGATGCAGCCTCGGTCTGAGGCTATAAACAGGTTGTTTGTGATTTTAACTAGTGCAGTTTCTGTGTTATGATGGGGCCTGAAACCTGATTGAAACTCTTCAAAGATGTTGTTTTCTTGTAAAGAGGATCATAACTGGGCAGTTATGATCCTTTCTTAATGAGGGGCTTATTAATTGCCAACTTGAGGGGTTTAGGGACGTGACCTAAATATAGCGAGGAGTTAATAATATTAAGAAGAGGCTCACCAGCTGAAAAGATCATGTAGCTCTTCCTCTCCTATACTTGTAAAGCATTGTAATTGTAATTGTGGTGTTTTAGGTTGGACCCTCACAATTGTGTTTCTGATACTTTGAATTTTTTCAGTGAAGAAATGTATAAAGTCCTCACTACTAAACTGTGATGAAATACTCTTTTCAGATATCCGATTTGTTGTTAAACTAGCGACTGTACTAAAAAGGAACCAAAAGGTTTTGGTTGTTTTCTATGAGTTTGCTCAGGTGCTCGGCCCTAGCAGCTTTAGCGCCTGTCACTAGCTGAGCATACTGTCTTTCTAAACACCTCTATAGTCCCCTCAAGTTTTCTCAATTTTCTCTCCAGATTATATGCTGTTCTCTTGAGCGTATGAGTATGACTATTATACCAATGTACCAGTGTTTTTCCTCTAAACTTTTTAAATTGGATGAGGGCAACAGTGTCCTAGGTGCTAGTGAGAATAGAGTCTATGCTGTTATAATGGCATTGCATAAAGACCACTAGCATTTAGCGGTTTAGTATGATGTTGAGATAGATCAGGCAGGTTACTTATGAATATGTCCTTAGTGTTCAGAACACACTCGATAACGTGGTAAGACATGGCTAATCTGCTCTACCTGTAGTGTGTACAATATGGTAATGGTCTGTGATATCGTCACTCTGAGGTAAAATATCTATATCAGTGATGTCTGCTCCATAGGATATTATTAGTTATAGTGTGTGATCAAAACGATGAGTCGGTCTAGTGATGTTTTGTTTAACTGAAAAGGAGTTTAGTTCACAAATGAATAGTCCTAGGGCATCTTTTGCATCTTCCATGTGAATATTAAAATCTAATACAAGCAACAATTTATCAAAATTGACCACGTCTGAAAGAAAATGAGCGTGTGTTTGTGTTACATTACTTGCTAACTGCTAGCTTTAGCTAATAGAGTTTAGATATGACCAGGTGACCATAAATCAGTGGGGGAAAAATTAACTTGTCTGACTTTGTTCTAACAGGCCAGACCCCCAAATTCTTTAAAATAGACCTTATAGCGACCCCTGGTGGACAAGGACCCCAAATGATCACTGACACTAAGAAACGACCCTGTTTATAGTCTGTATGTGTGTGTTTGTGTGTTGTAGGCCATATTTCGAGGGTGTGTCTCTCTCCAGCTCTCAAACAGAGATCGGCAGCCTTCACAGTGTGAGGAGTCACAGAGAACCACCCAGTCCGGTACACAAACACACTTGTTATAACAGGACAGAGTATCTATCCATCTGTATATCTATCTGTCTGTCTGTCTGTCTGTCTGTCTCTCTCTCTCTCTCTCTCTCTCTCTCTCTCTCTCTCACACACACACACACACACACACACACACACTCACTCACTGTTTGCTGTTTTCTCTCTGTATTTCTCTCAGATGGATCCTGATAAGCTGAAGGTTACAGGTGGAAAGTTTCAGATGGATGACATGTCTGATGCCATCACTTTTGTATGTATTTTTGTCTTCACACACACACACACACACACACACACACACACACACACACACACACACACTGAAGGACAGTTCAGATCATCATGCCATGCAATGCACACCAGCTCAAAATGCAGCATTCTCATACCCCATTTTGTGTGTGTGTGTGTGTGTGTGTGTGTGTGTGTGTGTGTGTGTGAAGGCCCAGCCTGAAGCCGTGACCCCAACTACAGAGTTGGAAATGATGGATAATATGGACTCTTTCTTGGGGAAGCTGCCCCCTACAGGCAGGATGACCAAAACCGAGTCCCTCATTATCCAGTCTAATAGGTGAATATACAGGCATACATATACACATACACACTCACAATGCATACCATACACACACACTCTTGTTGTGTGTGTAGGCAGGAGGTAAAGCAGGTGCGCAGAGGGAGGAGTACGTCACTGAAGGAACGACAGACAAGCCGACCTCCGAATGAGCGAGCCAACAGTTTGGATAACGAGCATCCACTGCATACACACTGTCCTCTACAGGTATACACACACACACACACACACACACACACACACACACACACACACACAGTATATAACTTCCTTAGATATCCCTGCAAATCAGACATTTCCTTCCAAGCTTTGATATTTCATGTCTCTTTGATCTTTGTTCAAACTCCTTTGATGTGTAAGATATGCCTTCAATGTTGAATCCAGATTCCTCGCAAAACAGTTTACGATCAGTTGAATCACATCCTGGTGTCTGATGATCATCTTCCTGACAGCATCATCCTCATCAACACATCAGACTGGCAGGGCCAGGTGAGTCTGGCTGACAGCTGTCAGTCACACGGCCTGTTGCTATGGAAATCGCAGCAGGACCTTCTCTCCCACCTAGAGATGGAGATGTTTATTTAGACATGGAAACACATTTCTAATCAGAATCCAATTATTATAACAACCACAGTTCAGATGAATTTA